>NC_092278.1:27533144-27833908 GCF_036320965.1 Panulirus ornatus
GAGAGAAGAAAGAAGACAGAAGAGAGAAGACCGAAGGAAGAAGTGGATTGTAACGTTGCCTCCCGCGTTGGTCCTTCCCGCGGGAGGCCGTTACGGTGACGACGCCGGCAGGCTGTTCCCTCACCACCCTCGCTGCTCCCCACACCCCAGCGTTGCCTCCAGTCCATCTTCACATCCCATTTTTATTTTCTATTTTTTTATCATCCATCATCCATCTCTCGACCGTTTGGCTTGAGCAATCTCTACCCCAGCTTCCCCACCCCATTCTGGAAAACTCATTTTCCTGAGGAGTGGAGGCTGGAGTGGACCTGTTCTCACCTGACGGGGTGGAGACCCTCACACTATCTCTTACCTCTCCCCTACCTTGGACCGTCGAGCGTCCCTCACTCACGTTTTCTCGCACTAGGACACTGATGAGACCAACATGCCGGCCGACATACGTCTAAAATCCCCCAAAAGTGATTGTCCCCCTCCTTCCACGTTCGAACTCCTGTCCATCGTCTTTAAGACCACTGAGATCCGTCCTACTAGGGTCACTCAATTCCCTTCGAACAAATACCAGTTTAAGATCTGCTTGGCCAAAGATAGTGATTTAGATAGAATCCTATCTAAGCCTCTCCTTGATGATCTAGCTAAAAACACTACCAAATCGTTCAGGACCGCCCCCTTCAAGCTGGATGCACTATTATTGCCTACAATGTTGATGAATCTATCTTGTCCCTCAGCCCTTCGGTGATTGTTGAAGCCATCAATGGCGAAAACAATGACGTTAATGTCATCAACGTCTATAAACCGAATAACTCCAGATCAATAAAGATACAATGTTCAAATACGACCGAGGCCGATCGCCTGCTCTCCCGAGGAGTCCTGTTCCCCATGATCCCTGGGCGAGACTAAGAACTGTAAAGAACCCCACCAAACCTGTAGTCAATGCGCGGAAACTGGTCATGGTTTTCGTGAGTGCAAGGCTCAGGCAGTGAAGTGTGTCAACTGTAAAGGTGAACACGTTGCTGTATCTGTGCTGGGCCCACGTAAGAAGGAACAACTCCGCGCAGTGCGTCAGGCACAAAAATCCAACTCACCTCCTTCCACAAACCCTCACCTCTACGCAACAGTTGCTGCTGCTGCTCCTCCCCCTGCCACCCAAGCTTCTCCTATCCCAACTACCAATTCTTCAGACCTCCTCACCCTACAAGGTAGGATACATGCGTGCTACCTAAAAGCGTTGTTCCTGAGCAGGGAAGATGAGTCGGAGTTCAGTAGAATTTTCGATTTGCTGCTTGCTCCCAACAACCTACCAAATGTACGAACTCCATCTGAACTCCTCAGCTCCCCCTTCCCGACCCATGTGTCGTCCGCCACCCTGTCCCCTAACGAAAACATATCCCAGTAGGCCACCAGTAACACTTCCAACCCTCCCCCGACAACTCAACCTGTCACCCTCCCAACTTCCAATACCCCCTCCGCACCCCCTAACACAACTCCATCCACAACACCCCAACTCAACACCAACAATCCTACTGTCTCTCCAAATACCGATTCCTCTCCCACCCCCACCACCCCAGCTTCCACCGCAACGACAGGTCCTCCCGAACCTCAACTCACAGGTCCCCCCCTCCCCCTCCCCCCTCCCCCCTCCCTCCGTCCTGCGACTAACCCTCCCAGAGGAGCCCCAGCACCTGACCTTGCCGACACACCAGACAACCCACCAACGGTCAACCTCGACCTTCAAATTTTCGATAATGACCCTCTCCCCTCCCCTCTCCTCTCTCCTGACCCCTCACCAGATTTATTCGGACCCAAGACTAGAAACATGATACACGTGAAACACTCAAACGGTTCGTCAACAGCCTTCATCGACAACAGACACAAAAGGCCAATAAACTTCCATAAGTCGTAAAATGCTAAAAATCTTACAATTTAACGTGCGCAACTATCACAATGGCCGTCACCTGATTGCCACTCTCCTCGAAGAGAAAAAATCCGATGT
This sequence comes from Panulirus ornatus, assembly GCF_036320965.1. Taxonomy (NCBI): domain Eukaryota; kingdom Metazoa; phylum Arthropoda; class Malacostraca; order Decapoda; family Palinuridae; genus Panulirus; species Panulirus ornatus. The sequence continues at coordinate 27,535,135 of NC_092278.1, forward strand.
TGTGATACTTAACAGCACATGTATCACCAACGGATACAAAATTAGACATTACGGGTATACATCACGACAGTCTCCAGACAGTAGACACGAGGGAGTAGCCATTCTCATACCCAACACCATCGAACATGAATACCTCGCCACCTCATGGCAATTCGAACACTTTCTAGCAGTTAAGATAAACACAATGCATGGCTTCATTATCTTCTGCACTACATACTCTTGACCCAACACTACCATTCCACTCCATGATCTCTGCACAGTATTCAATCACACACATATCCCTGTCTACCTTATAGCTGACCTCATCGCCCAACACAGACTTTTCACCACAACAGAAACAATTCTCATGGTGATGACTTATTCGCTTTATATTCTTACAAACGTCTTAACTTCCCAGGACCTTACTTCCACACTGTCTTCACTGGCCCAGCAGGAAAAAGTGGACCTGACCTTGTCTTCTCCAACAGAGCCAGTAATTATCTTCATAATTTCTTGTCTCCAGTACCACCGTGTGGTTCCGACCACATCCCTATCTTTCTTCATCTCTCGTCTAACCCTATCCTCGTCCCATCACCCTCACACTACCACTAAAAAGAGCAGACTGGGAGAGCTTCAAAGACACTCTCTCCAACTGCACTTACACCACAAACTACGAAAATCACCCAATAACACTAATAGACACAGAAATAGAACATATACACGAAGCAATTTTACAGGCAGTTGAAATTTCTATCCCCCAAATCTTTATTTACTTCAAGATACTCCTTCCCTTCTCCCAAAACAACAAGACTCCTCTCGAGCTACCGTCGACGCTTTGAGTAAAACAGACATCGTTTGGGCCTAGTACGGTGGGACCTCACATCCCTACGAAACCACACACTCAACAGCATTCTACAAGACCACAATAGACAATGGATATCTCTTATCACCACAACAGAACAACACCGAATCAAATCTACTCAACAGTTTTGGAACAGAATCCGAAAACTCAAAGGAATACCGAAAACAGACTTTAATGGGCTAAATGACGACAACACTCTACACCATAACCCACAAGACATTGCCAACATTTTTCAAAAACACTGGGAAGGTATCTTTCACCCTCACCCCCCCCTCACCCTCTGGCGTACGAAAACACTCAAATTGTCACACAACACATACAAAACAGACCCAGTCACTTCTACCCAGAACAGATCATACACCTCCAATCGCTTTCACACGACCACCTTCTCACAACTTCCATAAGATCGAACGAGGTCAAATTCCTCCTCCTCAAATCACCCAAAGTAGCCCCAGGTAATTCAGGCATTGGTTACCAGCTACTTACCCATCTCCCTGACAACACTATTAGAGCCATAACCTTCCTCTTCAACGCGGCACTAGCCTCTGGCTATTTTCCCGCGGCCTTCAAAACTGCCACAATCACAATGATATCTAAACCCAACAAATCCAACAGAGACCCAATGAACTACAGACCTATCAGCCTACTTGAGTCCATTGGGAAGACATTTGAGAGAATCATAAACAACAGACTTAAACAACACCTTACAAACAACAACCTACTCTCACACAAACAGTTTGGCTTTCACCAACATCTCTCCACACAAGATGAACTCAACATCATTACGAACTACATAAGAAACAACACGCGGATACACAAAATGACCGCATTCATCACAAAAGATGTTGAAAAAGCCTTTGACACCTTTTGGCACGATGGATTGAGGTATAAACTAAGCACCCAATTCCAACTCACACGACCCACCATTAAGCTTCTCTCTAACTATCTTAGCAACAGAAAAACCCGAATCAAATACAGAAACACTTACTCAAACTACTTCTTCCTTAATGCCCCCAAGGCTCCCTGCTGGACTCCACTCTCTACACCCTCTACTCAAATGATCTTCGCAATCCTACACACCTGGACTCCTTCACCCTCCAATATGAAGATGACGTAACACAGCTAATCAGAGCCAGAACCCTCACACATTCAATCAATAGAACCCAACAGGAAATTGACCACGTTTCGCTCTGGGAGTAAAAATGGAAGATTAAGACAAATCCTGCAAAGTCCAACATATCCTACTTTAATGTACGTCAGAGATACAACATAACTAATGTCTACCTACACTCCTGTATACACCGACATTTACCCATTCCCATCTCAAACACCAACACTGTCCTGGGCCTAAACGTTGATGTATACCTGAGAATGAACCGAAATATACAGTCTAGAGCGGCTATTGCGAGAGCGGAGCTCGCAAAATTGTATAGATTCAGAGAGGCGCAATTTAAAACCAAATTGCACCTCTACAAGGCATTAATAAGACCACTTATCACTTACGCCCCTTCAGCTCTCAAACTCGGAGCCCAATTCAACATCCGTGCACTCCAAATCATTCAGAACAAAGCTCTACGTTGGGTTTTTAACATCAGATTGCACGAGTTCATCAGGAACAGAGAACTTCACTTTTATTTTTCTATCATCCATCATCCATCTCACGACCGTTTGGCTTGAGCAATCTCTACCCCAGCTTCCCCACCCCATTCTGGAAAACTCATTTTCCTGAAGAGTGGAGGCTGGAGTGGACCTGTTTTCACCTGACGGGGTGGAGACCCTCACACTATTTCTTACCTCTCCCCTAACTTGGACCGTCGAGCGTCCCTCACTCACGTTTCCTCGCACTAGGACACTGATGCCACCAACATGCCGCCCGACATACGTTTAAAATCCCTAAAAACTGATTGTCCCCCTCCTTCCACGTTCGAACTCCTGTCCATCATCTTTAAGACCACAGAGATCCGTCCTGCTAGGGTCATTCAATTCCCCTCGAACAAATACCAGTTTATGATTTGCTTGGACAAAGATAGTGATATAGATAGAATCCAATCTAAGCCTCTCCTTGATGAATTAGCTAAAAAAACTACCAAATCATTCAGGACCGCCCCCTTCAAGCTAGATGTACTATTATTGCCTACAATGTTAATGAATTTATCTTGTCTCCTAGCCCTTCGGAGATTGTTGAAGTCATCAATGGCGAAAACAATGACGTTAATGTCATCAACGTCTATAAACCGAATAACTCCAGATCAATAAAGATACAATGTTCAAATCCGACCGAGGCCGATCGCCTGCTCTCCCGGGGAGTCCTGTTCCCCATGATCTCTGTGCCTGCAAAATCCCTGAAGAAAGATGAATATCTCGACGCACAACAATGTTTCAAATGTCTGAAATACCGACATAAGACTTAAGAACTGTAAAGAACCCCACCAAACCTGTAGTCAGTGCGCGGAAACTGGTCATGGTTTTCGTGAGTGCAAGGCTCAGGCAGCGAAGTGTGTCAACTGTAAAGGTGAACACGTCGCTGTATCTGGGCTGTGCCCACGTAAGAAGGAGCAACTCCGCGCAGTGAGTCAGGCACAAAAAACCAACTCACCTTCTTCCACAAACCCTCACCTCTACGCAACAGTTGCTGCTGCTGCTCCTCCCCCTGCCACCCAAGCTTCTCCTATCCCAACCAATAATTCTTCAGACCTCCTCACCCTACAAGGTAGGATACATGCGTGCTACCTAAAAGCGTTGTTCCTGAGCGGGGAAGATAAGTCGGAGTTCAATAGAATTTTCGATATGCTGCTTGCTCACAACAACCTACCAAATGTACGAACTCCACCTGAACTCCTCAGCTCCCCTGCCAACCCCTCACCGACCCCTGTCTCTTCCGCCACCCTGTCCCCTAACGAAAACGTATCCCAGGAGACCCCCAGTAACACTTCCAACTCTCCCCCAACTACTCAACCTGTCAGTCTCCCAACTTCCAATACCCCCTCCGCACCCCCTAACACAACTCCATCCACGACCCCCCAACCCAACGCCAACAATCCAACTGTCACTCCAAATACCGATTCCTCTCCCACCCCCCACCGTCCCCACTTCCACCACCACGACAGCTCCCCTGAACCTCTACTCACCAATCCCCCCACCTCTCCACCCACCCCCTCCTTTCCTGCGCCTAACCCTCCCAGAGGAGCCCCAGAACCTGATCTTGCCGCACCTGACAACCCTCCTCCGGTCAAACTCGGCATTCAAATCGTCGACGTTGACCCTCTCTCCTCCCCTCTCCCCTCCCCTCTCCCCTCTCCTCTCCCCTCTCTTCTCCCCTCACCAGATATGTCCCGACCCAAGACTAGAAAAACGGTAGAAGTGAAATACTCAAATGGTAGGTCAACGACCTACATCGACCCTAGATGCAGAAGGCCGATAAACCTCCAAAAATCGTAAATGCTTAAGATCTTGCAGTATAACGTGCGAAGCTATCACAGTAGCCGTAATATGATTGCCACACTTCTCGAAGAGAAAAAACCCGATGTTGTGATACTTAACAGCACATGTATCACCAACGGATACAAAATTAGACATTGTGGGTATACATCACGACAGTCTCCAGACAGTAGACACAAAGGAGTCGCCATCCTTACACGCAACACCATCTAACACGAATACCTCGCCACTTCATGGCAATACGAACACTTTCTAGCAGTTAAGATAAACACAATACATAGCTTCATTATCTTCTGCACTACATACTCTCGACCCAACACTACCATTCCACTCCATGATCTCTACACAGTATTCAATCACACACATATCTCAGTCTACCTTCTAGCTGACCTCAACGCCCAACACAGAACCTTCCACCACAAGAGAAACAATTCTCATGGTGATGACTTATTCGCTTTATACTCTTACAAACGTCTTAACTTCCCAGGACCTTACTTCCATACTGTCTTCACTGGCCTAGGAGGAAAAGGCAGACCTGATCTTGTCTTCTCCAACAGGGCCAGTGATCTTCATAATTTCTCGTCTCCATGACCACTGTGTGGTTCCGACCACATCCCCATCTTTCTTCACCTCTCGTCTAACCCTATCCTCGTCCCATCACCCTCACATTACCACTACAAAAGAGCAGACTGGGAGAGCTTCAAAGACACTCTCTCCAACTGAACTTACACCAAAAACTACGAAAACCACCCAATAACACTAATAGACACAGAAATAGAACATATATATGAAACAATCACACAGGCAGTTGACGCCTCTATCCCAACATCTTCATTTACCTCAAGATACTCCTCCTCCCCTTCTCCCAAAACAACAAGACTTCTCTCGTGCTACCGTCGACGCTTTGAGCAAAACAGACGTCGTTTGGGCCTAGTAGGGTGGGACCTCACATCCCTACGAAACCACACACTCAACAGCATTCTAGAAGACCACAGTAGACACTGGAAATCTCTTATCACCACAACAGAACAACACCGAATCAAATCTCCTCAAGAGTTTTGGAACAGAATCCGAAAACTCAAAGGAATATCGAAAACAGACTTTAATGGGCTAAATGACGACAGCACTCTACACCATAACTCACAAGACATCGCAAATATTTTTCAAAAATACTGGGAAGGTATCTTTCACCCTCACCCCCTCACCCTCTGGCGTACGAAAACACTCAAATTGTCACACAACACATACAAAACAGACCCAGTCACTTCTACCCAGAACAGATCATACACCTCCAATCACTTTCACACGACCACCTTCTCACAACTCCAATGAGATCGGGCGAGGTCAAAATCCTCCTCCTCAAATCACCCAAAGTAGCCCCAGGTAATTCAGGCATTGGTTACCAGCTACTTACACATCTCCCGTACAACACTATTAGAGCCATCACCTTCCTCTTCCACGCGGCACTAGCCTCTGGCTATTTTCCCGCGGCCTTCAAAACTGGAACAACCACAATGATACGTAAACCCCACAAATCCAACGGAGACCCCATGAACTACAGACCCAACAGCCTACTTGAGTCCATTGGGAAGACATTTGAAAGAATCATAAACAACAGACTTAGACAACACCTTACAAACAACAACCTACTCTCACACAAACAGTTTGGCCTTCACCAACATCGCTCCACACAAGATGAACTCAACATCATTACGAACTACATAAGAAACAACACGCGGATACACAAAATGACCGCACTCATCACAAAAGATGTTGAAAAAGTCTTTGACACCTTTTGGCACGATGGATTGAGGTATAAACTTAGCACCCAATTCCAAATCCCACGACTCACCATTAAGCTTCTCTCTAACTATCTTAGCAACAGAAAAACCCAAATCAAATACAGAAACACTTACTCAAACTACTTTTTTCTTAATGCCGATGTACCCCAAGGCTCCGTGCTGGCCCCCACTCTCTACACACTCTACTTAGATGATCTTCCCAATCCTATACACCTGGACTCCATCACTCTCCATTATGCAGATGATGTTACACAGCTAATCAGAGCCAGAACCCTCACACACTTAATCAATAGAACCCAACAGGAAATTGACCACGTTTCGCTGTGGGAGTTAAAATGGAGGATTAAAACAAATCCTGCAAAATCCAACATATCCTACTTTAATGTACGTCAGAGATACAACATAACTAATGTCTACCTACACTCCCGTATACACCGACATTTACTAATTCCCATCTCAAACACCAACACTGTCCTGGGCCTAAACTATGATGTATACCTAAGAATGAACCGACATATACAATCTAGAGCGGCTATTGCGAGAGCGGAGCTCGCAAAATCGTATAGGTTAAGAGAGGCGCAATTCAAAACCAAATTGCACCTCTACAAAGCATTAATACGACCTCTTATCACATACGCCCCTTCAGCTCTCGAACTCGGAGCCAAATCCAACATCCGTGCACTCCAAATCATTCAGAACAAAGCTCTACGTTGGGTTTTTAACATCAAATGGCACGAGTTCATCAGGAACACAGAACTTCACGAGAGAGCACGAATGCCTCCGCTAAAAATCTACTTGAGGAAATTGTTTGAAAGACAAGTAAAGCGATTTCAAATACATCATACTCACTGGATTGATTACTTCAACAATCTCCTGGGAATAGACCACCCAGGTAACATGTTTAATATACAACTTGGACAACATCCAGTGCCAATACATTAAAAACTAAAAACCACTATAGATCTTGCTGCAAGTTCGTGCGGGGAACGCCTTGGTAAAATCAGTGTTCATCGGCCAGAGAGACGATCCATCTCCTCCTATATCAAAAAAAAAAAAAATATATATATATATATATATATATATATATATATATATATATATATATATATATATATATATAGTGGTTCCAACAATGTTGTATGGTTGCGAGGCGTGGGCTATGGATAGATTTGTGCGCAGGAGGATGGATGTGCTGGAAATGAGATGTTTGAGGACAATGTGTGGTGTGAGGTGGTTTGATCGAGTAAGTAACGTAAGGGTAAGAGAGATGTGTGGAAATAAAAAGAGCGTGGTTGAGAGAGCAGAAGAGGGTGTTTTGAAATGGTTCGGGCACATGGAGAGAATGAGTGAGGAAAGATTGACCAAGAGAATATATGTGTCGGAGGTGGAGGGAACGAGGAGAAGAGGGAAACCAAATTGGAGGTGGAAAGATGGAGTGAAAAAGATTTTGTGTGATCGGGGCCTGAACATGCAGGAGGGTGAAAGGAGGGCAAGGAATAGAGTGAATTGGAGCGATGTGGTATACCGGGGTTGACGTGCTGTCAGTGGATTGAATCAAGGCATGTGAAGCGTCTGGGGTAAACCATGGAAAGCTGTGTAGGTATGTATATTTGCGTGTGTGGACGTATGTATATACATGTGTATGGGGGTGGGTTGGGCCATTTCTTTCGTCTGTTTCCTTGCGCTACCTCGCAAAGCGCGGGAGACAGCGACAAAGTATAATAAAATAAAATAAAAAAATATATAATATATATATATATATATATATATATATATATATATATATATATATATATATATATATATATATATATATATATATATATCCCTGGGGATAGGGGAGAAAGAATACTTCCCACGTGTGCCCTGCGTGTCGTAGAAGGCGACTAAAAGAGGAGGGAGCGGGTGGCTGGAAATCGTCCCCTCTCGTTTTTTTTTTTTTTTTTTTTAATTTTCCAAAGGAAGGAACAGAGAAGGGGGCCTGGTGAGGATATTCCCTCAAAGGCCCAGTCCTCTGTTCTTAACACTACCTCGCTAATGCGGGAAATGGCGAATAGTATGAAAGAAAAAGAAATATATATATATATATATATATACATATATATATATATATATATATATATATATATATATATATATATATATATATATATATATATATATATATATATATATATATATATATATATATATATATATATATATGTTGGGGTGAAGAGGGTGGTGAGAGTGAGTGAGCTTGGAAAGGAGACTTCTGTGAGGAAGTACCAGGAGAGACTGAGTACAGAATGGAAAAAGGTGAGAACAATGTAAGTAAGGGAAGTGGGGGAGGAATGGGATGTATTTAGGGAATCAGTGATGGGTTGCGCAAAAGATGCTTGTGGCATGAGAAGCGTGGGAGGTGTGTTGATTAGAAAGGGTAGTGAGTGGTGGGATGAAGAGGTAAGATTATTAGTGAAAGAGAAGAGAGAAGGATTTGGACGATTTTTGCAGGGAAAAAATGCAATTGAGTGTGAGATGTATAAAAGAAAGAGACAGGAGGTCAAGAGAAAGGTGCAAGAGGTGAGAAAGAGGGCAAATGAGAGTTGGGGTGAGAGACTATCAGTAAATTTTAGGGAGGATAAAAAGATGTTCTGGAAGGAGGTAAATAAAGTGCGTAAAACAAGGGAGCAAATGGGAACTTCAGTGAAGGGCGCTAATGGGGAGGTGATAACAAGTAGTGGTGATGTGAGAAGGAGATGGAGTGAGTATTTTGAAGGTTTGTTGAATGTGTTTGATGATAGAGTGGCAGATATAGGGTGTCTTGGTCGAGGTGGTGTGCAAAGTGAGAGGGTTGGGGAAAAGGATTTGGTAAACAGAGAAGAGGTAGTAAAAGCTTTGCGGAAGATGAAAGCCGGCAAGGCAGCAGGTTTGGATGGTATTGCAGTGGAATTTATTAAAAAAAGGGGGGGGACTGTATTGTTGACTGGTTGGTAAGGTTATTTAATATATGTATGACTCATGGTGAGGTGCCTGAGAATTGGAGAAATAGTGCAATTGTAACCTTGCTCTTATTCACATTTACTCTTAACTTTCTTCTTTCACACACTTTACCAAACTCAGTCACCAGCTTCTACAGTCTCTCACATGAATCAGCCACCAGCGCTGTATCATCAGCGAACAACAACTGACTCACTTCCCAAGCTCTCTCATCCACAACAGACATCATTTTTGCCACTCTTTCCAAAACTCTTGCATTCACCTCCCTAATAATCCCATCCATAAACAAATTAAACAACCATTGAGACATCACACACCCCTGCCGCAAACCTACATTCACTGAGAACCAACCACTTTCCTCTCTTCCTACACGTACACATGCCTTACATCCTCGATAAAAACTTTTCACTGCTTCTAACAACTTGCCTCCCACACCATATATTCTTAATACCTTCCACAGAGCATCTCTATCAACTCTATCATATGCCTTCTCCAGATCCATAAATGCTACATACAAATCCATTTGCTTTTCTAAGTATTTCTCACATACATTCTTCAAAACAAACACCTGATCCACACATCCTCTACCACTTCTGAAACCACACTGCTCTTCCCCAATCTGATGCTCTGTACATACCTTCACCCGTTCAATCAATACCCTCCCATATAATTTATCAGGAATACTCAACAAACTTATACCTCTGTAATTTGAGCACTCACTCTTATCCCCTTTGCCTTTGTACAATGGCACTATGCACGCATTCCGCCAATCCTCAGGCACCTCACCATGAGTCATACATACATTAAATAACCTTACCAACCAGTCAACAATACAGTCACCCCCTTTTTTAATAAATTCCACTGCAATACCATCCAAACCTGCTGCCTTGCCGGCTTTCATCTTCCGCAAAGCTTTTACTACCTCTTCTCTGTTTACCAAATCATTTTCCCTAGCCCTCTCACTTTGCACACCACCTCGACCCAAACACCCTATATCTGCCACTCTGTCATCAGACACATTCAACAAACCTTCAAAATACTCATTCCATCTCCTTCTCACATCACCACTACTTGTTATCACCTCCCCATTTACGCCCTTCACTGAAGTTCCCATTTGCTCCCTTGTCTTACGCACCCTATTTACCTCCTTCCAGAACATCTTTTTATTCTCCCTAAAATTTACTGATAGTCTCTCACCCCAACTCTCATTTGCCCTTTTTTTCACCTCTTGCACCTTTCTCTTGACCTCCTGTCTCTTTCTTTTATACTTCTCCCACTCAATTGCATTTTTTCCCTGCAAAAATCGTCCAAATGCCTCTCTCTTCTCTTTCACTAATACTCTTTCTTTTTCATCCCACCACTCACTACCCTTTCTAAACAGCCCACCTCCCACTCTTCTCATGCCACAAGCATCTTTTGCGCAATCCATCACTGATTCCCTAAATACATCCCATTCCTCCCCCACTCCTCTTACTTCCATATATATATATATATATATATATATATATATATATATATATATATATATATATATATATATTCTCTCTCTCTCTCTCTCTCTCTCTCTCTCTCTCTCTCTCTCTCTCTCTCTCTCTCTCTCTCTCCAGAAGTGTGCCATACCTGTGTCCAGTTTGCCAGGCAGTGTGTATGAGAGAGAGATAGAGAGAATCCATTCTCTATGTACATGTTTTTGAATAGAAGTAGTAAATAGAATTGGTGGGAGGGAGTTGATGTTTGCGTCAGACGAACACAACGATACGACTGTTGGCTATGATGGCCTGACCTTTGACCTGACCTACACGCCCCCCCACCAAGGTTCAGGTCAAGCTCGCGCCAGGCCATCTCATCATACCCATGCACCGTCGTACTCAGGGGGTCGTACCGTCGTCGTGTTCAGGGGGGGGTCTGATGATAGAGGTCGTATACACCAGGGTTGTGTGTGTGTGTGTGTGTGTGTGTGTGTGGTAAGCGCGAGATGGAGTTTTGGCTGCTGTAGTAATTGCCACCCCTGACACCGCCACCTTACGTCTCGCACGTCGTTCACAGCCAAACTGGCGCAACGGTATAGGTGTTCATCAGCGTTGCGCCACCAGCATCACCTTGGCTGGCAGAGTGGGAAGCTGTGAAGATAGATAGACCCGGTGTAAATGTTGGCATACGACACCCTAATAAAATACGCAGGGAGCGAGACATGAGGCGCCCCGACTCGGGCCCCACCTGTCACCCTACTGTGTATATGTGTTGTACACTGTGAATGGTTGTACCCACTGTATGCTGGCCTCCACCTACCCCCAGCTATTGTACCCACTGTATGCTGGCCTCCACCTACCCCCAGCTATTGTACCCACTGTATGCTGGCCTCCACCTACCCCCAGTTATTGTACCCACTGTATGTTGGTTTCCACCTACCCCCAGCTATTGTACCCACTGTATGCTGGCCTCCACCTACCCCCAGCTATTGTACCCACTGTATGTTGGCTTCCACCTACCCCCAGCTATTGTACCCACTGTATGCTGCCCTCTACCTACCCCCAGCTATTGTACCCACTGTATGCTGCCCTCCACCTGCCCCCAGCTATTGTACCCACTGTATGCTGGCCTCCACCTACCCCCAACTATTGTACCCACTGTATGCTGCCCTCCACCTACCCCCAGCTATTGTACCCACTGTATGCTGGCCTCCACCTACCCCCAGCTATTGTACCCACTGTATGCTGGCCTCCACCTGCCCCCAGCTATTGTACCCACTGTATGCTCTATGCTGGCCTCCACCTACCCCCAGCTATTGAACCCACTGTATGCTCTATGCTGGCCTCCACCTACCCCCAGCTATTGTACCCACTGTATGCTCTGTGCTGGCCCCCACCTACCCCCAGCTATGTGACCTTCACCCCACACTATCGCAGAATGGACGAAGACAACATTAACAAATTATGTTAAGAACAGGTTTGGGCCGCCCCTTCGCTTCTAGTTACAACGTCTGTCGCGTTACAAACGTATATATCTTCAGTTACTGTGGTATATCTTCAGAGCCTTCGTTATGTCGGTAGTTATCGTAATATGTTTTTGTATTTGATACGTTGTATGTTTCCTAGGTCCTCATCATTTTCTTCATCATTCTCAGATTAAATATATATATATATATATATATATATATATATATATATATATATATATATATATATATATATATATATATATATATATATATATATATATATATATATATATATATATATATATATATATATATATATATATATATATATATATATATCCCTGGGGATAGGGGATGAAGAATACTTCCCACGTATTCCCTGCGTGTCGTAAAAGGCGACTAAAAGGGAAGGGAGCGGGAGGCTGGAAATCCTCCCCTCTCGTTTTTTTTTTTTTTTTTTTTTCTAATTTTCCAAAAGAAGGAACAGAGGGGGGCCAGGTGAGGATATTCCACAAAGGCCCAGTCCTCTGTTCTTAACGCTACCTCGCTAATGCGGGAAATGGCGGATAGTTTAAAAAAAAAAAAAAAAAAAAAAAAATATATATATATATATATATATATATATATATATATATATATATATATATATATGAAAATAAAAAATAAATTAAATAGAATAAGATAAAGTGAAAAAAAATTAAAAAAAATAGATAACTAAATAAAACTTTGCCCTCCATTCATCATCTTTGACCTGCTTATCCTATTATTTCTATGCAAGCTAGGTTAAGCCCTGGCTCTTTTCCTCCCTCAAAAATTCACTTCCCCTAACAATTCTTGCTCTTTCCCCCCTCTCTCTTCCCCCCTTCCTTGGAAGGGACTTTTCTATCATTATCATTGTATACATCATCTTTTCTAGCCATTCGAGAAGGTTCTTGCTGCTCCTGACTCGTCCACGTGTTAACCAAGTGGTTGATGGAGGATTAATCGCCAGATCCAACGAAGAGGGAAGAAAGAAGAGAGAAGACAGAAGAAAGAAGAAAGAAGACAGAAGAGAGAAGACCGAAGGAAGAAGTGGATTGTAACGTTGTCTCCCGCGTTGGTCCTTCCCGCGGGAGACTGTTACGGTGACGACGCCGGCAGGCTGTTCCCTCACCACCCTCGCTGCTCCCCACACCCCAGCGTTGCCTCTAGTCCATCTTCACATTCCTTTTTTATTTTCTATTTCTTTATCATCCATCATCCATCTCTCGACCGTTTGGCTTGAGCAATGTTTACCCCAGCTTCCCCACCCCATTCTGGAAAACTCATTTTCCTGAGGAGTGGAGGCTGGAGTGGACCTGTTTTCACCTGACGGGGTGGAGACCCTCACACTATCTCTTACCTCTCCCCTACCTTGGACCGTCGAGCGTCCCTCTCTCACGTTTTCTCGCACTAGGACACTGATGCCACCAACATGCTGCCCGACATACGTCTAAAATCCCTCAAAACTGATTGTCCCCCTCCTTCCACGTTCAAACTCCTGTCCATCGTCTTTAAGACCACTGAGATCCGTCCTGCTAGGGTCATTCAATTCCCCTCGAACAAATACCAGTTTAAGATCTGCTTGGCCAAAAATAGTGATTTAGATAGAATACTATCTAAGCCTCTCCTTGATGAATTACCTAAAAAAAAACTACCAAATCATTCAGGACCGCCCCCTTCAAGCTAGATGTACTATTATTGCCTACAATGTTAATGAATCTATATTGTCCCTTAGCCCTTCGGAGATTGTTGAAGTCATCAATGGCGAAAACAATAACGTTGTCATCAACGTCTATAAACCGAATAACTCCAGATCAATAAAGATACAATGTTCAAATCCGACCGAGGCCGATCGCCTGCTCTCCCGGGGAGTCCTGTTCCCCATGATCTCTGTGCCAGCAAAATCCCTGAAGAAAGATGAATATCTCGACGTACAACAATGTTTCAAATGTCTGAAATACGGACATGAGACTAAGAACTGTAAAGAACCCCACCAAACCTGTAGTCAATGCACGGAAACTGGTCATGGTTTTCGTGAGTGCAAGGCTCAGGCAGCGAAGTGCGTTAACTGTAAAGGTGAACACGTTGCTGTATCTGGACTGTGCCCACGTAAAAGCAACTCCGCGTAGTGCGTCAGGCACAAAATTCCAACTCGCCTCCTTCCACAAACCCTCACTCTACGCAACAATTGCTGCTGCTGCTCCTCCCCCTGCCACCTAAGCTTCTCCTATCCCAACTACTAATCCTTCAGACCTCCTCACCCTACAAGGTAGGATGCATGCGTGCTACCTAAAAGCGTTGTTCCTGAGCAGGGAAGATAAGTCGGAATTTATCAGAATTTTCGATTTGCTGCTTGCTCATAACAACCTACCAAATGTAAGCACTCCACCTGAACTCCTCAGCTCCCCCGCCAACAACCATCCCTCCCCGACCCCTGTCTCGTCCGCCACCCTGACACCGAACGAAAACGTATCCTAGGAGACCCCCAGTAACACTTCCAACTCTCTCCCAACTACTCAACCTGTCACCCTCCCAACTTCCAATACCCCCTCTGCACCCCCTAACACAACTCCATCCACAACCCCCCAACCCAACGCCAACAATCCAACTGTCTCTCCAAATACCGATTCCTCTCCCACCTCCACCGTCCCAACTTCCACCACCACGATAGTTCCCCCCTTCCCCCTTTCTCCGTCCAACGGCTAACCCTCCCAGAGGAGCCCCAGCACCTGATCCAGCCGACCCACCAGACAACCCACCAACGGTCAACCTTGACCTTCAAATTGTCGACAGTGACCCTCTCCCCTCCCCTCTCCCCTCTCCTGACCACTCACCAGATAGATCCCGACCCACGACTAGAAACATGATACAAGTGAGACTCGCAAACGGTATGTCAACGCTTCATCGACAACAGACACAAAAGGCCAATAAACGTCAATAAATCGTAAAATGCTAATAATCTTACAGTTTAACATACGCAGCTATCACAATGGCCGTCATCTGATTGCCACTCTCCTCGAAGAGAAAAAACCCGATGTTGTGATACTTAACATCACATGTATCACCAACGGGTATAAAATTAGACATTGCGGGTATACATCACGACAGTCTCCAGACAGTAGACACAAAGGAGTCGCCATTCTCACACGCAACACCATCGAACACGAATACCTCGCCACCTCATGGCGATACGAACACTTTCTAGCAGTTAAGATAAACACAATACATTGCTTCATTATCTTTTGCACTACATACTCTCGACCCAACACTACCATTCCACTCCATGATCTCTACACAGTATTCAATCACACACATATCCCAGTCTATCTAGCTGACCTCAACGCCCAACACAGAACCTTCCACGACAACAGAAACAATTCTCATGGTGGTTACTTATTCGCTTTATACTCTTACAAACGTCTTAACTTCCTAGGACCTTACTTCCTCACTGTCTCATTGGCCAAGGAGGGAAAGGCAGACCTGACCTTGTCTTCTCCAACAGAGCCAGTAAGTATCTCCATAATTTCTTGTCTCCAGGACCACTGTGTGGTTCCGACCACATCCCTATCTTTCTTCATCTCTCGTCTAACCCTATCCTCGTTCCATCACCCTCACACTACCACTACAAAAGAGCAGACTGGGAGAGCTTCAAAGACACTCTCTCCAACTGCACTTACACCACAAACTACGAAAATCACCCAATAACACTAATAGACATAGAAATAGAACATATACGCGAAACGATCACACAGGTAGCTGACATTTCTATTCCCAAATCTTCTTTTACTTCAAGATACTCATTCTTCCCTTCTTCCAAAACAACAAGACTTCTCTCGTGCTACCGTCGACGCTTTGAGCAAAACAGACGTCGTTTGGGCCTAGTACGGTGGGACCTCACATCCCTACGAAACCACACACTCAACAGCCTTCTAGAAGACCACAATAGACACTGGAAATCTCTTATCACCACAACAGAACAACACCGAATCAAATCTCCTCAAGAGTTTTGGAACAGAATCCGAAAACTCAATGGAATATCGAAAACAGACTTTAATGGAAAACACTCAAATTGTCACAAAACACACGCAAAACAGACCGAGTCACTTCTACCCAGAACAGATCATACACCTCTAATCGCTTTCACACGACCACCTTCTCACAAATCCCATAAGATCGAACGAGGTCAAATTCCTCCTCCTCAAATCACCCAAAGTAGCCCCAGGTAATTCAGGCATTGGTTACCAGCTACTTACACATCTCCCTAACAACACTTTTAGAGCCATCACCTTCCTCTTCAACGCGGCACTAGCCTCTGGCTATTTTACCGCGGCCTTCAAAACAGCAACACCACAATGATGCCTAAACCCAACAAATCCAACAGAGACCCAGTGAACTACAGACCCATCAGCCTACTTGAGTCCATTGGGAAGACATTTGAAAGAATCATAAACAACAGACTTAGACAACACCGAACAAACAACAAACTACTCTCACATAAACTGTTTGGCTTTCATCAACATCGCTTCACACAAGATGAACCCAAAATCATTACGAACTACACATAAAAAACAACACGCGGACACACAAAATGTCCGCACTCATCACAAAAGATGTTGAAAAAGCCTCCTGACACCGTGTGGCAAGGTGGATTGAGGTATAAAGTAAGCACCCAGTTCCAACTCCCACGACCCACCGTTAAGCTTCTCTCTAATTATCTTAGCAACAGAAAAACCCGAATCAAATACAGATACAATTATACAAACTACTTCTTCCTCAATGCCGGTGTACCTCAAGGCTCCGTGCTGGCCCCCACACTTTACACACTCTACACAAATGATCTTCCCAATCCTATACACATGGACTCCATCACTCTCCAATACGCAGATGATGTAACACAACTAATCAGAGCCGTAACCCTCACACACTTAATCAGCAAAACACAACAGGAAATTGACCAAGTTTCTCTTTGGGAGTTAAAATGGAGGATTAGATCAAATCCTGCCAAATCCAACATATCTTACTTTAACGTACGTTAGAGATACAACATAAGTAATGTCTACCTACACTCTCGTATACGGCGTCATTTACCCATTTTCATCTCAAATACCAACACTGTGCTGGGCCTAAATTATGATGTACACCTGAGAATGAACCGACATATTCAGTCTAGAGCGGCTATTTCGAGAGCGGAGCTCGAGAAATTGTATAGATTTAGAGAGGTGCAGTTCAAAACCAGATTGCACCTCTACAAAGCATTAATACGACCACTTATCACTAATGCCCCTTCAGCTCTTGAACTCGGAGCCAAATCCAACATCCGTGCACTCCAAATCATTCAAAACAAAGCTCTACGTTGGTTTTTAGCATCAAATGGCACGAGTTCATCAGGAACACAGAACTTCACGAGAGAGCACGAATCCCTCCATTAAACATCTATTGGAGAAAATTGTTTGAAAGACAAGTAGAGCGATTTCAAATGCATCGTACTCACTGGATTGATTACTTCAACAATCTCCTGGGAATAGACCACCCAGGTAACATCTTCAATACACACCGTCAACAACATCCAGTGCCAGTATATTAAAAAACTGAAAAGCACTCTATATCTTGCTGCTAAGTCCGTGCGTGGAACGCCTTGGTTAAATCAGTGTCCATCAGCCAGAGATGCGATCCATCTCCTCCTATATCCTTAAGAAAAAAAGAAAAAGAAAAAGAAACTTGCCCTCCATTCATCATCTTTGACCTGCTCATCCTATTACTCCTATGCAAGCTGGGTTAAGCCCTGGCTCTTTTCCTCCCTCTAAAATTCACTTCCTCTAACAATTTCTTGCTCTTTCCCCCCTCTCTTTTCCCGCCCTTCCTTGGAAGGGAATTTTCTATCATCATCACGTATACATCATCTTTTCTAGCCATTCGAGAAGGTTCTTTGTGTCTCGGCCACGTGTTAACCACGTGGTTGATGGAGGATTAACCGCCAGATCCCACGAAGAGAAAAGAAAGAAGAGAGAAGACAGAGGAGGGAAGAAAGAAGACAAGAGAGAAGACAGAATAAAGCAGCCGATTGCAACGCTGCCTCCCGCGTTGGTCATTCCCGCGGGAATCAGTTACGGTGACGACGCCGGCAGGCTGTTCCCTCACCACCCTCGCTGCTCCCCACACCCCCGCATTGCCTCCAGTCCATCTTCACATCCCTTTTTTATTTTTTATATTTTATCATCCATCATCCATCTCTCGACCGTTTGGCTGAGCAATGTCTACCCCAGCTTCCCCACCCCATTCTGGAAAACTCATTTTCCTGAGGAGTGGCGGCTGGAGTGGACCTGTTCTCACCTGACGGGGTGGAGACCCTCACAGTATCTCTTACCTCTCCCCTACCTTGGACCGTCGAGCGTCCCTCACTCACGTTTTCTCGCACTAGGACACTGATGCCACCAACATGCCGCCCGACATTCGTCTAAAATCCCTCAAAACTGATTGTCCCCCTCCTTCCACGTTCGAACTCCTGTCCATCGTCTTTAAGACCACTGAGATCCGTCCTACTAGGGTCATTCAATTCCCCTTGAACAAATACCAGTTTAAGATTTGCTTGGGCAAGGAGAGTGATTTAGATAGAATCCTATCTAAGCCTCTACTTGATGATCTAGCTTAAAAAAACTACCAAATCGTTCAGGACCGCCCCCTTCAAGCTAGATGTACTATTATTGCCTACAATGTTGATGCATCTATCTTGTCCCTCAGCCCTTCGGAGATTGTTGAAGCCATCATTGGCGAAAACAATGACATTAATATCATCAACGTCTATAAACCGAATAACTCCAGATCAATAAAGATACAATGTTCAAATCCGACCGAGGCCGATCGCCTGCTCTCCCGGGGAGTCCTGTTCCCCATGATTTCTGTGCCAGCAAAATCCCTGAAGAAAGATGAATATCTCGACGTACAACAATGTTTCAAATGTGTGAAATACGGACAAGAGATGAAGAGCTGTAAGGAACCCCACCAAACCTGTAGTCAATGCGCGGAAACTGGTCATGGTTTTCGTGAGTGCAAGGCTCAGGCAGCGAAGTGTGTCAACTGTAAAGGTGAACACGTCGCTGTATCTGGGCTGTGCCCACGTAAAAAGGAGCAACTCCGCGCAGTGCGTCAGGCACAAAAATCCAACTCACCTCCTTCCACAAACCCTCACCTCTACGCAACAGTTGCTGCTGCTGCTCCTCCCCTGCCACCCAAGCTTCTCCTATCCCAACTACCAATTCTTCAGACCTCCTCGCCCTACAAGGTAGGATGCACGCGTGCTGCCTAAAAGCGTTGTTCCTGAGCGGGGAAGACAAGTCGGAATTCATCAGAATTTTCGATTTGCTGCTTGCTCATAACAACCTACCCAATGTAAGCACTCCACCTGAACTCCCCAGCTCCCCCGCCAACAACCGTCCCTCACCGACCCCTGTCTCGTCAGCCACCCTTACCCCTAACGAAAACGTATTCCAGGAGACCCCCAGTAACACTTCCAAATCTCCCCCAACAACTCAACCTGTCACCCTCCCAACTTCCAATACCCCCTCCGCACCCCCTAACACAACTCCATCCACAACCCCCCAACCCAACACCAACAATCCTACTGTCTCTCCAAATAACGATTCCTCTCCCACCCCCACCGTCCCAACTTCCACCACCACGACAATCCCCCCTGAACCTCCACTCACCAATCCCCCCTCCACCTACCCCCTCCCTTCCTGTGCCAAACCCTCCCCGACACACCTGATAACCCTCCTCCGGTCAAACTCGGCATTCAAATCGTCGACGTTGACCCTCTCCCTCCCCTCTCCCCTCCCCTCTCCTCTCCCCTCTCCCCTCTCCTCTACCCTCTCCTCTCCCCTCACCAAATATACACCGGCCCAAGACTAGAAACATGGTACAATTGAAAAACTCAAACGGTGGGTCAACGGCCTTCATCGCCCCTAGATGCAGAAGGCCAATAAACTTCCAAAAATCGTAAATGGTTAAGATCTTGCAGATTAACGTGCGCAGCTAGCACAGTAGCCGTTATCTGATTGCCACACTTCTCGAAGAGAAGAGACCCGATGTTGTGATACTTAACAGCACATGTATCACCAACGGTTATAAGATCAGACATTGCGGGTATACATCACGACAGTCTCCAGACAGTAGACACGAGGGAGTCGCCATCCTTACACGCAACACCATCGAACACGAATACCTCGCCACCTCATGGCAATACGAACACTTTCTAGCAGTTAAGATAAACACAATACGTTGCTTCATTATCTTCTGCACTACATACTCTCGACCCAACACTACCATTCCACTCCATAATCTCTACACACTATTCAATTACACACAGATCCCAGTCTACCTTCTATCTGACCTCAACGCCCAACACAGAACCTTCCACCACAACAGAAACAATTCTCATGGTGATGACTTATTCGCTTTATAATCTTACAAACGTCTTAATTTCCTAGGACCTTACTTCCACACTGTCTTCACTGACCTAGGAGGAAAAGGCAGACCTGATCTAGTCTTCTCCAACAGAGCCAGTAATTATCTTCATAATTTCTTGTCTCCAGTACCACCGTGTGGTTCCGAACACATCCCTATCTTTCTTCATCTCTCGTTTAACCCTATCCTCGTCCCATCACCCTCACATTACCATTACAAAAGAGCAGACTGGGAGAATTTCAAAGACACTCTCTCCAACTGCACTTACATCACAAACTACGAAAACCTCCCAATAACACTAAGAGACACAGAAATAGAACATGTACATGGAACAATCACACAGGCAGCTAACATTTCTATCCCCAAATCTTCATTTACTTCAAGATACTCCTTCCTTCCCTCTCCCAAAACAACAAGACTCCTCTCGTGGTACCGTCGACGCTTTGAGCAAAACAGACGTCGATTGGGCCTAGTACGGTGGGACCTCACATCCCTACGAAACCACACACTCAACAGCCATCTAGAAGACCACAATAGACACTGGAAATCTCTTATCACCACAACAGAACAACACCGGATCTAATCTCCTCAAGAGTTTTGGAACAGAATCCGAAAACTCAAAGGAATACGGAAAACAGACTTTAATGGGCTAAATGACGATAACACTATACCATAACCCACAAGACATTGCCAACATTTTTCAAAAACACTGGGAAGATATCTTTCACCCTCATCCCCCTCACCCTCTGGCGTACGAAAACACTCAAATTGTCACACAACACATACAAAACAGACCCAGTCACTTCTGCCCAGAACAGATCATACATTTCTAATCGCTTTCACACGACCACCTTCTTACAACTCCAATAAGATCGAGCGAGGTCAAATTCCTCTTCCTAAAATCGCCCAAAGTAGCTCCAGGTAACTCAGGCATTGGTTTCCAGCTACTTAAACATCTCCCTGACAACACTATCAGAGCAATCACCTTCCTCTTCAACGCAGCACTAGCCTCTGGCTATTTTCCCGCGGCCTTCAAAACTGCAACAACCACAATGATACCTAAACCCAACAAATCCAACAGAGACCCAATGAACTACAGACCTATCAGCCTACTTGACTCCATTGGGAAGACATTTGAAAGAATCTTAAACAACAGACTTAGACAACACCTAAGAAACTACTCTTACACAAACAATTTGGCTTTCATCAACATCACACAAGATGAACTCAACATCATTACTAACTACATAAGAAACAACACACGGACACACAAAATGACCGCACTCGTCACAAAAGATGTTGAAAAAGCCTTTGACTCCGTGTGACACGATGGATTGAGGTATAAACTAAGCACCCAGTTCCAACTCCCACGACTCACCATTAAGCTTCTCTCTAACTCTCTTAGCAGCAGGAAAACCCAAATCAAATACAGAAACACTGACTCAAACTACCTCCTCCTTAATGCCGGTGTACCCCAAGACTCCGTGCTGGCCCCCACTCTTTACACACTCTACTCAAATGATCTTCCCAATCCTATACACCTGGACTCCATCACTCTCCAATATGCAGATGATGTTACACAGCTAATCAGAGCCAGAACCCTCACACAATCAATAGCACCCAACAGGAAATTGACCACGTTTCGCTCTGGGAGTTAAAATGGAGGATCAAAACAAATCCTGAAAATCCAACATATCCTACTTTAATGTACGTCAGAGATACAACATAACTAATGTCTACCTACACTCCCGTATATACCGACATTTACCCATTCCCATCTCAAATACCAACACTATGCTGGGCCTAAACTATGATGTACACCTAAGAATGAACCGACATATACAGTCTAGAGCGGCAATTGCGAGAGCGGAGCTCGCAAAATTGTATAGATTCAGAGAGGCGCAATTCAAAACCAAATTGCACCTCTACAAAGCATTAATACGACCACTTATCACTTATGCTCCTTCAGTTCTCGAACTCGGCGCCCAATCCAACATCCGTGCACTCCAAATCATTCAGAACAAAGCTCTACGTTGGGTTTTTAACATCAAATGGCACGAGTTCATCAGGAACACAGAACTTCACGAGAGAGCACGAATCCCTCCATTAAACATCTATTGGAGGAAATTGTTTGAAAGACAATTAGAGCGATTTCAAATACATCATACTCTCTGGATTGATTTCTTCAACAATCTCCTGGGAATAGACCACCCAGGTAACATGTTTAATATACAACCTGGACAACATCCAGTGCCAATATATCAAAAAAAAATAAAAACTTCTATAGATCTTGCTGCTAATTCCGTGCGGGGAACGCCTTGGTAAAATCAGTCTCCATCGGCCAGAGATACGATCCAACTCCTCCTATATCCCTTATATAAAAAAGAAAGGATAAAATAAAATACAAAACAAAAAATGAAATAGAATAAGATAATGTGATAAAAAAGATAAATAAATAAATAACTAAAATAAAACCTTGCCCTCCACTCATCATCTCCGCTCTTCTTAACATATTTTTCCAATGCGAGCTGGCTTAAGCCCTGGCTCTTTTACTCCCTCTAAAATTCACTCCCTCTAACAATTCTTCCTCTTTCCCCCCACCCCCCTCTCTTTTCCCGCCCCTCCTTGGAAGGGACTTTTCTATCGTCATCATCATCATCATCAGAAGGAGATGGAGTGAGTATTTTGAAGGTTTGTTGAATGTGTTTGATGATAGAGTGGCAGATATAGGGTGTTTTGGTCGAATTGGTGTGCAAAGTGAGAGGGTTAGGGAGAATGATTTGGTTAACAGAGAAGAGGTAGTAAAAGATTTGCAGAAGATGAATGCCGGCAAGGCAGCGGGTTTAGATGGCATTGCAGTGGAATTTATCAAAAAAGGGGAGACTGTGTTGTTGACTGGTTGGTAAGGTTATTTAATGTATATATGATTCATGGTGAGGTGCGTGAGGATTGGCGTAGTGGTTGCATAGCGCCATCGTACAAAGGCAAATGGGATAAGAGTGAGTGCTCAAATTACAGAGGTATAAATTTGTTGAGTATTCCTAGGAAATCATATGGAAAGGTATTGATTGAGAGGGTGAAGGCATGTACAGAGCATCAAATTGGAGAAGAGCAGTGTGGTTTCAGAAGTGGTAGAGTATGTGTGGATCAGGTGTTTGCTTTGAAGAATGTATGTGAGAAATACTTAGAAAAGCAAATGGATTTGTATATAGCATTTATGGATCTGG
The DNA here is from genome assembly GCF_036320965.1 of Panulirus ornatus. Lineage (NCBI taxonomy): Eukaryota > Metazoa > Arthropoda > Malacostraca > Decapoda > Palinuridae > Panulirus > Panulirus ornatus. Next base: position 27,558,841 of record NC_092278.1, read on the forward strand.
AGAAGGCATATGACAGAGTTGATAGAGATGCTCTGTGGAAGGTATCAAGAATATATGGTGTGGGGGCAAGTTGTTAGAAGCAGTGAAAGGTTTTTTTATCGAGGATGTAAGGCATGTGTACACGTAGGAAGAGAGGAAAGTGATTGGTTCTCAGTGAATGTTAGTTTGAGGCAGGGGTGTGTGATGTCTCCATGGTTGTTTAATTTGTTTATGGCTGGGGTTGTTAGGGAGGTGAATGCAAGAGTTTTGGAAAGAGGGGCAAGTATGCAATCTGTTGTGGATGAGAGAGCTTGGGAAGTGAGTCAGTTGTTGTTCGCTGATGATACAGCGCTGGTGGCTGATTCGTATGAGAAACTGCAGAAGCTGGTGACTGAGTTCGGTAAAGTGTGTGAAAGAAGAAAGCTGAGAGTAAATGTGAATATGAGCAAGGTTATTAGATACAGTAGGGTTGAGGGACAAGTCCATTGAGAGGTAAGTTTGAATGGAGAAAAACTGGAGGAAGTGAAGTGTTTTAGATATCTGGGAGTGGATTTGGCAGCGGAAGGAACCGTGAAAGTGGAAGTGAATCATAGGGTGGGGAAGGGGGCGAATATTCTGGGAGCAATGAAGACCCCGTGGAATTCGAGAATATTGTCTCGCAAAACAAAAAAGGGTATGTCTGAAGGAATAATGGTTCCAACAATGTTACATGGTTGCGAGGTGTGGGCCATAGATAGAGTTGTGCGGAGGAGGGTGGATGTGCTGGAAATGAGATGTTTGAGGACAATATGTGGTGTGAAGTGGTTCGATCGGGTAAGTAATAATAGAGTAAGAGAGATGTGGGGTAATTAAAAGTGTGGTTGAGAGAGCAGAAGAGGGTGTTTTGAAATGGATTGGTCACATGGAGAGAATGAGTGAGGAAAGATTGACTAAGAGGATATATGTGTCAGAGATGCAGGGAACGAGAAGTGGGAGACCAAATTGGAGGTGGAAAGATGTAGTGAAAAAGATTTTGAGTGATCGGAGCCTGAACATGCAGGATGGTGAAAGGCGTGCAAGGAATAGATTGAATTGGAAGAATCTGGTATACCGGGGTCGACGTGCTGTCAATGGATTGAACCAGGGCGTGTGAAGCGTCTGGGGTAAACCATGGAAAGTTCTGTGGTGCCTGGATGTGGAAAGGGACCTGTGGTTTCAGTGCATTATACATGACAGCTAGAGACTGAATGTGAAGGAATATGGGCTTTGTCTCTTTTCCTAGAACTACCTCGCGCACATGCGAGGTTGTTATTTGATGTGTGGCAGGGTGGCGATAAGAATGATTAAAGGCAGAAAGTATAAATTATGTATATGTGTATATATGTATATGTCTGTTCGTGTATATATATGTATACGTTGAGATGTATAGATATTTATATTTGTGTGTGTGGACGTGTATTTATATATCTGTGTATGTGGGTGGGTTTGGCCATTCTTTCGTCTGTTTCCTTGCGCTCCCTCGCTAACGCGGGAGACAGCGACAAAGCAAAATAAATAAGTAATATATATGTGTACAAATATATATATATATATATATATATTATATATATATATATATATATATATATATATATATATATATATATATATATATATATATATATATATATATATATATATATATATATATATATATATATATATATATATATATATACATATTTATATATATATATTTATTTATATTTATTTATTTTGCTTTGTCGGTGTCTCCCGCGTTTGCGAGGTAGCGCAAGGAAACAGACGAAAGAAATGGCCCTACCCACCCCCATACACATGTATATACATACGTCCACACACGCAAATATACATACCTACACAGCTTTCCATGGTTTACCCCAGACGCTTCACATGCCTTGATTCAATCCACTGACAGCACGTCAACCCCGGTATACCACATCGCTCCAATTCACTCTATTCCTTGCCCTCCTTTCACCCTCCTGCATGTTCAGGCCCCGATCACACAAAATCTTTTTCACTCCATCTTTCCACCTCCAATTTGGTCGCCCTCTTCTCCTCGTTCCCTCCACCTCCGACACATATATCCTCTTGGTCAATCTTTCCTCACTCATTCTCTCCATGTGCCCAAACCATTTCAAAACACCCTCTTCTGCTCTCTCAACCACGCTCTTTTTATTTCCACACATCTCTCTTACCCTTACGTTACTTACTCGATCAAACCACCTCACACCACACATTGTCCTCAAACATCTCATTTCCAGCACATCCATCCTCCTGCGCACAGCTCTATCCATAGCCCACGCTCGCAACCATACAACATTGTTGGAACCACTATTCCTTCAAACATACCCATTTTTGCTTTCCGAGATAATGTTCTCGACTTCCACACATTCTTCAAGGCTCCCAGAATTTTCGCCCCCTCCCCCACCCTATGATCCACTTCCGCTTCCATGGTTCCATCCGCTGCCAGATCCACTCCCAGATATCTAAAACACTTCACTTCCTCCAGTTTTTCTCCATTCAAACTCACCTCCCAATTGACTTGACCCTCAACCCTACTGTACCTAATAACCTTGATCTTATTCACATTTACTATTAACTTTCTTCTTTCACACACTTTACCAAACTCAGTCACCAGCTTCTGCAATTTCTCACATGAATCAGCCACCAGCGCTGTATCATCATATATATATATATATATATATATATATATATATATATATATATATATATATATATATATATATATATATATATATATATATATATATATATATATATATATATATATATATATATATATATATATATATATATATATATATATATATATATTTACATATATATATATATATATATATATATATATATATATATATATATATATATATATATATATATATATATATATATATATATATATATATATATATATATATAACTTTCTTTTTTCATATTATTCGCAATCTCCCGCATTAGCGAGGTTGCGTTAGGAACAGAGGACTGGACCTCTGAGGGAATATCCTCACCTGGCCCTCCCCCTCTGTATAGTATAGTATGAAAAAAAATGTATATATATATATTTTTTTTTTCATGCTATTCGCCATTTCCCGCATTAGCGATGTAGCGTTAACAACAGAGGACTGAGCCTTTGAGGGAATATCCTCACTTGGCCCCCCTCTATCCCTTCCTTTGGAAAAATAAAAAAAAACTGAGAGGGGAGGATTTCCAGCCCCCCGCTCCCTTCCCTTTTAGTCGCGTTCTACGACACGCAGGGAATACGTGGGAAGTATTCTTTCTCCCCTATCCCCAGGGATATATATATATATATATATATATATATATATATATATATATATATATATATATATATATATATATATATATATATATATATATATATATATATTTCTTTTCTTTTAAACTATTCACCATTTCCCGCGTTAGCGAGGTAGCGTTAAGAACAGAGGACTGGGCCTTTTTTGGAATATCCTCACCTGGCCCCACTCTGTTCCTTCTTTTGGAATATTAAGAAAAAAAAAAACGAGAGGGGAGTATTTCCAGCCCCCCGCTCCCTCTCCTTTTAGTCGCCTTCTACGACACGCAGGGAATACGTGGGAAGTTTTCTTAATCCCCTATCCCCAGGGATAATATATATATATATATATATATATATATATATATATATATATATATATATATATATATATATATATATATATATATATATATATATATATATATATATATATATATATATATATATTTTTTTTTTTCCGCTGTCTCCCGCGTTTGCGAGGTAGCGCAAGGAAACAGACGAAAGAAATGGCTCAACCCACCCTCATACACATGTATATACATACACGTCCACACACGCAAATATACATACCTATACATCTCAATGTACACATATATATACACACACAGACACATACATATAACATATGCACACAATTCACACTGTCTCCCTTTATTCAATCCCATCGCCACCTCGCCACACATGGAATAACATCCCCCTCCCCCCTCACGTGTGCGAGGTAGCGCTAGGAAAAGACAACAAAGGCCCCATTCGTTCACACTCAGTCTCTAGCTGTCATGCAATAATACCCGAAACCACAGCTCCCTTTCCACATCTAGGCCCCACACAACTTTCCATGGTTTACCCCAGACGCTTCACATGCCCTGATTCAATCCATTGACAGCACGTCGACCCCGGTATACCACATCAATCCAACCCACTCTATTCCTTGCCCGCCTTTCACCCTTCTGGATGTTCAGGCCCCGATCACTCAAAATCTTTTTCACTCCATCTTTCCACCTTCAATTTGGTCTCCCACTTCTCCTCGTTCCCTCCACCTCTGACGCATATATCCTCTTGGTCAATCTTTCCACACTCATTCTCTCTATGTGCCCAAACCATTTCAAAATACACTCTTCTCCTCTCTCAACCTCTCTCTTTTTATTTCCACACATCTCTCTTACCCTATTATTACTTACTCGATCAAACCACCTTACACCACATATTGTCCTCAAACATCTCATTTCCAGCACCTCTATCCTCCTACTCACAACTCTATCCACAGCCCACGCCTCGCAACCATACAACATTGTTGGAACCACTGTTCTTTCAAACATAGCCATTTTTGCTTTCCGAGATAAAGTTCTCGACTTCCATACATTCTTCAAGGCTCACAGGATTTTCGCCCCCTCCCCCAACCTATGATTCACTGCCGCTTCCATGGTTCCATCCGCTGTCAGATCCACTCCTATATAAATATATATATATATATATATATATATATATATATATATATATATATATATATATATATATATATATATATATATATATATATATATATATATATATATATATATATATATATATATATATATATATATATATATATATATATATATATATATATATATATATATATATATATATATATATATATATATATATATATATATATATATATATATATATGTATATATATATATATATATATATATATATATATATATATTATCCCTGGGGTTAGGGGTGAAAGAATACTTCCCACGCATTCCTCGCGTGTCGTAGAAGGCGAATAGAGGGGACGGGAGCGGGGGGCCAGAAATCCTCTCCTCCTTGTATTTTCTAACTTTCTAAAATGGGAAACAGAAGAAGGAGTCACGCGGGGAGTGCTCATCCTCCTCGAAGGCTCAGACTGGGGTGTCCAAATGTGTGTGGATGTAACCAAGATGTGAAAAAAGGAGAGATAGGTAGTATGTTTGAGGAAAGGAACCTGGATGTTTTGGCTCTGAGTGAAACGAAGCTCAAGGGCAAAGGCGAAGAGTGGTTTGGGAATGTCTTGGGAGTAAAGTCAGAGGTTAGTGAGAGGACAAGAGCAAGGGAAGGAGTAGCAGTACTCCTGAAACAGGAGTTGTGGGAGTATGTGATAGAATGTAAGAAAGTAAATTCTCGATTGATATGGGTAAAACTGAAAGTTGATGGAGAGAGATGGGTGATTATTGGTGCATATGCACCTGGGCATGAGAAGAAAGATCATGAGAGGCAAGTGTTTTGGGAGCAGCTGAATGAGTGTGTTAGTGGTTTTGATGCGCGAGACCGGGTTATAGTGATGGGTGATTTGAATGCAAAGGTGAGTAATGTGGCAGTTGAGGGAATAATTGGTATACATGGGGTGTTCAGTGTTGTAAATGGAAATGGTGAAGAGCTTATAGATTTATGTGCTGAAAAAGCACTGGTGATTGGGAATACCTGGTTTAAAAAGCGAGATATACATAAGTATACGTATGTAAGTAGGATAGATGGCCAGAGAGCGTTATTGGATTACGTGTTAATTGACATGCGCGGGAAAGAGAGACTTTTGGATGTTAATGTGCTGAGAGGTGCAACTGCAGGGATGTCTGATCATTATCTTGTGGAAGCTAAGGTGAAGATTTGTATGGGTTTTCAGAAAAGAAGAGTGAATGTTGGGGTGAAGAGGGTGGTGAGAGTAAGTGAGCTTGGGAAGGAGACTTGTGTGAGGAAGTACCAGGAGAGAGTGAGTACAGAATGGAAAATGGTGAGAACAATGGAAGTAAGGGGAGTGGGGGAGGAATGGGATGTATTTAGGGAATCAGTGATGGATTGCGCAAAAGATGCTTGTGGCATGAGAAGAGTGGGAGGTGGGTTGACTAGAAAGAGTAGTGAGTGGAGGGATGAAGAAGTAAGATTATTAGTGAAAGAGAAGAGAGAGGCATTTGGACGATTTTTGCAGGGAAAAAATGCAATTGAGTGGGAGATGTATAAAAGAAAGAGACAGGAGGTCAAGAGAAAGGTGCAAGAGGTGAAAAAGAGGGCAAATGAGAGTTGGGGTGAGAGAGTATCATTAAATTTTAGGGAGAATAAAAAGATGTTCTGGAAGGAGGTAAATAAAGTGCGTAAGACAAGGGAGCAAATGGGAACTTCAGTGAAGGGCGCAAATGGGGAGATGATAACAAGTAGTGGTGATGTGAGAAGGAGATGGAGTGAGTACTTTGAATTTCTGTTGAATGTGTTTGATGATAGAGTGGCAGATATAGAGTGTTTTGGTCGAGGTGGTGTGCAAAGTGAGAGGGTTAGGGAAAATGATTTGGTAAACTGAGAAGAAGTAGTAAAAGCTTTGCGGAAGATGAAAGCCGGCAAGGCAGCAGGTTTGGATGGTATTGCAGTGGAATTTATTAAAAAAGGGGGGGGACTGTATTATTGACTGGTTGGTAAGGTTATTTAATGAATGTATGACTCATGGTGAGGTGCCTGAGGATTGGCGGAATTCGTGCATAGTGCCATTATACAAAAGCAAAGGGGATAAGAGTGAGTGCTCAAATTACAGAGGTATAAGTTTGTTGAGTATTCCTGGTAAATTATATGGGAAGGTATTGATTGAGAGGGTGAAGGCATGTACAGAGCATCAGATTTGGGAAGAGCAGTGTGGATTCAGAAGTGGTAGAGGATGTGTGGATCAGGTGTTTGTTTTGAAGAATGTATGTGAGAAATACTTAGAAAAGCAAATGGATTTGTATGTAGCATTTATGGATCTGGAGAAGGCATATGATAGAGTTGATAGAGATGCTCTGTGGAAGGTATTAAGAATATATGGTGTGGGAGGCAAGTTGTTAGAAGCAGTGAAAAGTTTTTATCGAGGATGTAAGGCATGTGTACGTGTAGGAAGAGAGGAAAGTAATTGGTTCTCAGTGAAGGTAGGGTTTCGGTAGGGGTGTGTGATGTCTCCATGGTTGTTTAATTTGTTTATGGATTGGGTTGTTAGGGAGGTGAATGCAAGAGTTTTGGAAAGAGGGGCAAGTATGAAGTCTGTTGGGGATGAGAGAGCTTCGGAAGTGAGCCAGTTTTTGTTCGCTGATGATACAGCGCTTGTGGCTGATTCATGTGAGAAACTGCAGAAGCTGGTGACTGAGTTTGGTAAAGTGTGTGAAAGAAGAAAGTTAAGAGTAAATGTGAATAAGAGCAAGGTAATTAGGTACAGTAGGGTTGAGGGTCAAGTCAATTGGGAGGTAAGTTTGAATGGAGAAAAAATGGAGGAAGTAAAGTGTTTTAGATATCTGGGAGTGGATCTGGCAGCGGATGGAACCATGGAAGCGAAAATGGATCATAGGGTGAGGGAGGGGGCGAAAATCCTGGGAGCCTTGAAGAATGTGTGGAAGTCGAGAACATTATCTCGGAAAGCAAAAATTGGTATGTTTGAAGGAATAGTGGTTCCAACAATGTTGTATGGTTGCGGGGCGTGGGCTATGGATAGAGTTGTGCGCAGGAGGATGGATGTGCTGGAAATGAGATGTTTGAGGACAATGTGTGGTGTGAGGTGGTTTGATCGAGTAAGTAACGCAAGGGTAAGAGAGATATGTGGAAATAAAAAGAGCTTGGTTGAGAGAGCAGAAAAGGGAGTTTTGAAATGGTTTGGTCACATGGAGAGAATAATTGAGGAAAAATTGACCAAGAGGATATATGTGTCGGAGGTGGAGGGAACGAGGAGAAGTGGGAGACCAAACTGGAGGTGGAAAGATGGAGTGAAAAAGATTTTGTGTGGTCGGGGCCTGAACATGCAGAAGGGTGAAAGGAGGGCAAGGAATAGAGTGAATTGGATCGATGTGGTATATCGGGGTTGAAGTGCTGTCAATGGATTGAATCAGGGCATGTGAAGCGTCTGGGGTAAACCATGGAAAGCTGTGTAGGTATGTATATTTGCGTGTGTGGACGTATGTATATACATGTGTATGGGGGTGGGTTGGGCCATTTCTTTCTTCTGTTTCCTTGCGCTACCTCGCAAACGCGGGAGACAGCGACAAAGCAAAAAAAAAAAAATATATATATATATGTATATATATATATGTAAATCCCTGTGGATAGGGGAGAAAGAATACTTCCGACGCATTCCTCACGTGTCGTAGAAGGCGACTAAAGGGGACGGGAGCGGGTGCAAGAAACCCTCCCCTACTTGTATTTTAACTTTCTAAAAGGGGAAACAGAAGAATTAGTCACGCGGGGAGTGCTCATCCTCCCCGAAGCCTCAGATTGGTGTGTCTAAATGTGTGTGGATGTAACCAAGATGAGAAAAAAGGAGAGACAGGGAGTATGTTTGAGGAAAGGAACCTGGTTGTTTTGGCTCTGAGTGAAACGAAGCTCAAGGGTAAAGGCGAAGAGTGGTTTGGAAATGTCTTGGGAGTAAAGTCAGGGGTTAGTGAGAGGACAAGAGCAAGGGGAGGAGTAGCATATCTCCTGAAACAGGAGTTATGGGAGTATGTGATAGAGTGTAAGAAAGTAAATTCTAGATTGATATGGGTAAAACTGAAAGTTGATTGAGAGAGATGGGTGATTTTTGGTGCATATGCACCTGGGTATGAGAAGAAAGATGAAAGGCAAGTGTTTTGGGAGCAGCTGAATGAGTGTGTTAGTGGTTTTGATGCACAAGACCGGGTTATAGTAATGGGTGATTTGAATGCAAAGGTAAGTAATGTGGCAGTTGAGGGAATAATTGGTATACATGGGGTGTTCAGTGTTGTAAATGGAAATGGTGAAGAGCTTGTAGATTTATGTGCTGAAAAACGACTGGTGATTGAGAATACCTGGTTTAAAAAGAACGATATACATAAGTATACGTATGTAAGTAGGAGAGATGGCCAGAGAGCGTTATTGGATTAGGTGTTAATTGATAGGGGCGCGAAAGAGAGACTTTTGGATGTTAATGTGCTGAGAGGTGCAACTGGAGGGATGTCTGATCATTATCTTGTGTAGGCGAAGTTGATGATTTGTAGGGGTTTTCAGAAAAGAAGGGAGAATGTTGCGGTGAAGAGAGTGGTGAGAGTATGTGAGCTTGGGAAGGAGACTTGTGTGAGGAAGTACTAGGAGAGACTGAGTACAGAATGGAAAAAGGTGAGAACAAAGGAGGTAAGGGGAGTGGGGGAGGAATGAAATATATTTCAGGAAGCAGTGATGGCTTGCGCAAAAGATGCTTGTGGCATGAGAAGCGTGGGAGGTGGGTTGATTAGAAAGGGTAGTGAGTGGTGGGATGAAGAAGTAAGATTATTAGTGAAAGAGAAGAGAGAGGCATTTGGACGATTTTTGCAGGGAAAAAATGCAAATGAGTGGGAGATGTATAAAAGAATGAGGCAGGAGGTCAAGAGAAAGGTGCATGAGGTGAAAATGAGGGCAAATCAGAGCTGGGGTGAGAGAGTATCATTAAATTTTAGGGAGAATAAAAATATGTTTTGGAAGGAGGTAAATAAAGTGCGTAAGACAAGGGAGCAAATGGGAACTTCATTCAAGGGGGCAAATGGGGAAGTGATAACAAGTAATGGTGATGTGAGAAGGAGATGGTGTGAGTATTTTGAAGGTTTGTTGAATGTTTTTGGTGATAGAGTGGCAGATATAGGGTGTTTTGGTCGAGGTGGTGTGCAAAGTGAGAGGGTTAGGGAAAATGATTTGGTAAACAGAGAAGAGGTAGTAAAAGCTTTGCAGAAGATGAAAGCCGGCAAGGCAGCAGGTTTGGATGGTATTGCATTGGAATTTATTAAAAAAAGTGGGGTAACTGTATTGTTGACTGGTTGATAAGGATATTTAATGTAAGTATGATTTATGGTGAGGTGCCTGAGGATTGGCGGAATGCTTGCATAGTGCCATTGTACAAAGGCAAAGGGGATAAGAGTGAGCGCTCAAATTACAGAGGTATAAGTTTGTTGAGGATTCTTTGTAAATTTTTGGGAGGGTATTGATTGAGAGGGTGAAACCTTGTACAGAGCATCAGATTGGGGAAGAGCAGTGTGGATCAGGTGTTTGCTTTGAGGAATGTATGTGAGAAATACTTAGAAAAGTAAATGGATTTGTATGTAGCATTTATGGATCTCTAGAAGGCATATGATAGAGGTGATAGAGATGCTCTGTGGAAGGTACTAAGAATATATGGTGTGGGAGGCAAGTTGTTAGAAGCAGTGAAAAGTTTTTATCGAGGATGTAAGGCATGTGTACTTCTAGGAAGAGAGGAAAGTGATTGGTTCTCAGTGAATGTAGGTTTGCGGCAGGGGTGTATGATGTCTCCATGGTTGTTTAATTTGTTTATGGATGGGGTTGTTAGGGAGGTGAATGCAAGAGTTTTGGAAAGAGGGGTAAGTATGCAGTCTGATGTGGATGAGAGAGCTTGGGAAGTGAGTCAGTTGTTGTTCGCTGATGATACAGCGCTGGTGGCTGATTCATGTGAGAAACTGCAAAAGATGGTGACTGAGTTTGGTAAAGTGTGTGAAAGAAGAAAGTTAAGAGTAAATGTGAATAAGAGCGAGATTATTAGGTACAGTAGGGTTGAGGGTCAAGTCAATTGGGAGGGAAGTTTGGATGGAGAAAATCTGGAGGAAGTAAAGTGTTTTAGATATCTGGGAGTGGATCTGGCAGCGGATGGAACCATGGAAGCGGAAGTGAATCATAGGGTGGGGGAGGGGGCGAATATTCTGGGAGCCTTGAAGAATGTTTGGAAGTCGAGAACATTATCTCGGAAAGCAAAAATGGGTATGTTTGAAGGAATAGTGGTTCCAACAATGTCGTATGGTTGCGAGGCGTGGGGTATGGATAGAGTTGTGCGCAGGAGGGTGGATGTGCTGGAAATGAGATGTTTGAGGACAATATGTGGTGTGAGGTGGTTTGATCGAGTAAGTAATGTAAGGGTAAGAGAGATGTGTGGAAATAAAAAGAGTGTGGTTGAGAGAGCAGAAAAGGGTGTTTTGAAATGGTTTGGTCACATGGAGAGAATGATTGAGGAAAGATTGACCAAGAGGATTTATGTGTCAGAGGCGGAGGGAACGAGGAGAAGTGGGAGACCAAATTGGAGGTGGAAAGATGGATTGAAAAAGATTTTGAGTGATCGGGGCCTGAACATGCAGGAGGGTGAAAGGCGTGCAAGGAATAGAGTGAATTGGAACGATGTGGTATACAGGGGTCGACGTGCTGTCAATGGATTGAACTAGGACATGCGAAGCGTCTGGGGTAAACCATGGAAAGTTCTGTGGGGCCTGGATGTGGAAAGGGATCTGTGGTTTCGGTGCATTATTACATGACAGCTAGACAGCTAGAGACTGAAGGTGAACGAATGTGGCCTTTGTTGTCTTTTCCTAGCGCTACCTCGCACACATGAAGGGGGAGGGGGTTGTTATTCCATGTGCTTCGAGGTGGCGATGGGAATAAATAAGGGCAGACAGTATGAATTATGTACATGTGTATATATGTATATGTCTGTGTGTGTACATATATGTGTACATTGAGATGTATAGGTATGTATATTTGCGTGTGTGGACGTGTATGTATATGCATGTGTATGTGGGTGGGTTGGGCCATTCTTTCGTCTATTTCCTTGCGCTACCTCGCTACCGCGGGAGACAGCGACAAAGCAAAATAAAAATATATAAATACATATATATATATATATATATATATATATATATATATATATATATATATATATATATATATATATATATATATATATATATATATATATATATATATATATATATATATATGTATATATATATTTATATATATATATATATATATATATATATATATATATATATATATATATATATATATATATATATATATATATATATATATATATATGCATATATATATATATATATATATATATATACCCCTTATATATACCCCTTATCACTGGGGATAGGGGAGAAAGAATACTTCCCACGTATTCCCTGCGTGTCATAGAAGGCGACTAAAAGGGGAGGGAGCTGCGGGCTGGGAATTCCCCCCTCTCTTTTTTTTTTTTTTCAAATTTTCCAAAAGAAGGAACAGAGAAGGGGGCCAGGTGAGGATATTCCCTCAAAGGCCCAGTCCTCTGTTCTTAACGATACCTCGCTATCGCGGGAAATGGCGAATAGTATGAAAAAAAAAAAAATATATATATATATATATATATATATATATATATATATATATATATATATATATATATATATATATATATATATATATATATATATATATATGTATATATATATATATATATATATATATATATATATATATATATATATATATATATATATATATATATATATATTTTTTTTTTTTTTTTGGTTTGTCGCTGTCTCCCGCGTTTGCGAGGTAGCGCAAGGAAACAGACGAAAGAAATGGCCCAACCCACCCCCATACACATGTATATACATACGTCCACAAACGCAAATATACATACCTACACAGCTTTCCATGGTTTACCCCAGACGCTTCACATGCCTTGATTCAATCCACTGACAGCACGTCAACCCCGGTATACCACATCGCTCCAATTCACTCTATTCCTTGCCCTCCTTTCACCCTCCTGCTTGTTCAGGCCCCGATCACACAAAATCTTTTTCACTCCATCTTTCCACCTCCAATTTGGTCTCCCTCTTCTCCTCGTTCCCTCCATCTCCGACACATATATCCTCTTGGTCAATCTTTCCTCACTCATTCTCTCCATGTGACCAAACCATTTCAAAACACCCTCTTCTGCTCTCTCAACCACGCTCTTTTTATTTCCACACAACTCTCTTACCCTTACGTTACTTACTCGATCAAACCACCTCACACCACACATTGTCCTCAAACATCTCATTTCCAGCACATCCATCCTCCTGCGCACAACTCTATCCATAGTCCACGCCTCGCAACCATACAACATTGTTGGAACCACTATTCCTTCAAACATGCCCATTTTTGCTTTCCGAGATAATGTTCTCGACTTCCACACATTCTTCAAGGCTCCCAGAATTTTCGCCCCCTCCCCCACCCTATGATCCACTTCCGCTTCCAAGTTTCCATCCGCTGCCAGATCCACTCCCAGATATCTAAAACACTTTACTTCCTCCAGTTTTTCTCCATTCAAACTCACCTCCCAATTGACTTGACCCTCAACCCTGCTGTACCTAATAACCTTGCTCTTATTCACATTTACTCTTAACTTTCTTCTTTCACACACTTTACCAAACTCAGTCACCAGCTTCTGCAGTTTCTCACATGAATCAGCCACCAGCGCTGTATCATCAGCGAACAACAATTGACTCACTTCCCAAGCTCTCTCATCCCCAACAGACTTCATCCTTGCCCCTCTTTCCAAAGTTCTTTCATTCACCTCCCTAACAACCCCATCCATAAACAAATTAAACAACCATGGAGACATCACACACCCCTGCCGCAAACCTATATTCACTGAGAACCAATCACTTTCCTCTCTTCCTACACGTACACATGCCTTACATCCTCGATAAAAACTTTTCACTGCTTCTAACAACTTGCCTCCCACACCATATATTCTTAATACCTTCCACAGAGCATCTCTATCAACTCTATCATATGCCTTCTGCAGATCCATAAATGCTACATACAAAGCCATTTGCTTTTCTAAGTATTTCTCACATACATTCTTCAAAGCAAACACCTGATCCACACATCCTCTACCACTTCTGAAACCACACTGCTCTTCCCCAATCTGATGCTCTGTACATGCCTTCACCCTCTCAATCAATACCCTCCTATACAATTTGCCAGGAATACTCAACAAACTTATACCTCTGTAATTTGAGCACTCACTCTTATCCCCTTTGCCTTTGTACAATGGCACTATGCACGCATTCCGCCAATCCTCAGGCACCTCACCATGAGTCATACATACATTAAATAACCTTACCAACCAGTCAACAATACAGTCACCCCCTTTTTTAATAAATTCCACTGCAATACCATCCAAACCTGCTGCCTTGCCGGCTTTCATCTTCCGCAAAGCTTTTACTACCTCTTCTCTGTTTACCAAATCATTTTCCCTAACCCTCTCACTTTGCACACCACCTCGACCAAAACACCCTATATCTGCCACTCTATCATCAAACACATTCAACAAACCTTCAAAATACTCACTCCATCTCCTTCTCACATCACCACTACTTGTTATCACCTCCCCATTTGCGCCCTTCACTGAAGTATATATATATATATATATATATATATATATATATATATATATATATATATATATATATATATATATATATATATATATATATATATATATATATATATATATATATATATATATATATATATATATATATATATATATATATCGTATCTTTATGCTAGAGACCATATGAACTGCGATGGTATTGATGTTGGTGATACAGACGTACGCGCTATTAAGAATCTATATTCATTTCATGCTGATCTTCTTATATACCCTTTATGATAATTCCTTATGGTATAAAAATGATGCAACCAATTACACTGTGTACAGCCACATAAGGTTTTATGAGTCCTCTTCTGTATTGGACAAATGATGACCGTGCTTTGCAACTGAAGGATATGAGACCTGTTGACATAGATGACTGGCAGTAGTGCAATATTATCATTAGTAGATATAATGAAGGTTATTAGCTTCTCATACATCGAACTTTAAGCTTTATGAATTCGTTGAATTGATAAAGCAAACCTGAGAGTCTGATGCACCTCATGAATACATTGTCATATCATCTGACCCATGTAATTAATGTTAAATGAAATAGACAATGAGGCAGGCATATCAAGGGAAGATAAATAGGCAAATAGACGCCTACACATAAACACACAACCAGCCTCCATAGTGTTGTGTCTAGTGCTGGACCAACGATATTCCGGGGCCCCAATATTGGTCATAGACAGAGCAGCCGCCTCATACCCAGTGTGGCTTAGTACTACCGAGTATGTGCACCAGGTGTATGCTTTGTTAAATTTTGATGAATATATGTATATGAATACTTATATGGAAACAGTCACGACTGGGTGCACAGGACTGGTGCCTAGGTCATCAAAATGACAGTGTAGTGAGCTAAACTGCTTGGCCACCACAAGAGCTGTCCACCTCTGACCAGCTTATGGTCCAGTGAGTTTGAATGAATGAATGAATGATGATAGAAAAATCCCTTCCAAGGAAGAGGGTGGGAAAGGAGAAGGGGAAAGAGCAAGAGTTGTTAGAGGAAGTGAATTTTAGCAGGAGGAAATGAGCCAGGGCTCAACCCAGCGTGAATCGGGTAATGGGGATAGCTAGGACAGAGCTGATGAGTGGAGGGCGAAGGAGGTTTTTTTTTTTTTTTTCTCTTGAAAGGTATAAGAGATGGATCGTATCTCTGACAGACAGACACTGATATTGCCAAGATGTTCCCTACACGGATTTAGTTATAAGATCTATAATATTTTGTAGTTTTTAAATTCAAATACATGGGGACTGGTTATTGTACAGGTTGAACATTGAACATGTGGTCTGGGTGATCTATTCCCAGAAGATTATTGAATTAGTCAGTCCGGTAGGTATGGTGTAGTTCAAATCGCTCTACTTATTTTTCGTACAGTTTCTTTCAATAGATGTATTGTGGAGGCAATCGCACTCTCTCGTGGAGTTCCGCATTCCTGATGAACTCGTGACATTTGGTGTTGAAGAACCAACGTAGAGCATTATTCTGAATCATTTCGAGGGCGTGGGTGTTGGATTTGGCTCCAAGTTCAAGAGCTGAAGGGGCGTAGGTGATAAGTGGTCTAATTGATGCTTTATAGAGGTACAATTTGGTTTTGAATTGCTCCTCTCTAAATCTTTACAATTTCGCGAGCTCCGCTCTTACAGTAGCCGCTATAGATTGAATATGATGGTTCATCCGTAGGTGAACATCATGATTTAGGCCCAGTACAGTGTTGGTATGTGAGATTGGTATGGGTAAATGACGGTGTATACAGGAGTGTAAGTAGACATTACATATGTTGTATCCTTGACTTACGTTAAAGTAGGATATGTTGGATTTTGCAGGATTTGACTTTGTCCTCAATTTTAATTCCCAAAGCGAAACGTGGTCAATTTCCTCTCGAGTTCTACTGGTTAAGTGTGCGAGGGCTCTGGCTCTAAACAGTTGGGTAGCGTCATCTGCATATTGGAGAGTGATGGAGACCGAGTGTGTAGGATTGGGAAGATCATTTGAGTAGTGTGTAAAGAGTGGGGGCCAGCGCGGAGCCTTGAGGTACACCAGCGTTGAGGGGGAAGTAGTTTGAGTAAGAGTTTCTGTATTTGATTCGGGTTTTTCTGTTGCTAAGATTATTAGAAAGAAGTCTCATGGTGGTTCGTGGAAATTGAAATTGGGTGCTTAGTGTGTACCTCAAGCCATCATGCCAAACGGTGTCAAAGGTTTTCTTAACATCTTTTGTATGTCCGCGTGTTGATTTTTATGTAGTTGGTGATTATGTTAAGTTCATCTTGTGTGGAGTGATGTCGAAAGCCAAATTGTTTGTGTGAGAGTAGGTTGTTGTTCGTTAGGTGTTGTCTGAGTCTGTTGTTTAAGATTCCTTCAAATGTCCTCCAGATGGACTCAAGTAAGCTAATGGGTCTGTAGTTAATTCGGTCTCTCTTTGATTTATTGGGCTTAGGTATCATGGTGGTCGTTTCTGTTTTGAAATTCGCTGGGATTTAGCCTGAAGTTAGTGCTGCGTTGAAGAGGGAGGTTATGGCTCTGATAGTGTTGTCAGGGAGGTGGGTAAGTAGTTGGTAACCAATGCCCGAGATACCTGGGTCTACTTTGGTGGATTTCAGTAGGGGGAATATGACCTCGCTCGATCTTATGGGAGCTGTGAGAAGGTGGTCGTCTGAAAGGAATTGCAGGTGTATGATTTGTTCTGGGTAAAAGTGACTGGGTCAGTTTTGTATATGTTTTGTGACAATTTGAGTGCTTTCGTACGCCAGAGGATGTGGGGGATGTGGGTGAAAGATACCCTCCCAGTATTTTTGTAAGATGTTGGCGATGTCTTATGGGTTATGATGTTGAGTGTTATCATTTAGTCCATTAAATCTCTTTTGGGTATTCCTTTGAGTTTTAGGATTCGGCTCTAAAACTCCTGAGGGGATCTGATTCTTTGTTCTCCTGCTGTGGTGATTAGAGATTTCTAGTGTCTATTGTGGTCTTCTTTGAGGCTGTTGAGTGCGTGGTTTCGTAGGGAGGTGAGGTCCCGCCGTACTAGACCCAATCGATGTCTGTAATGCTCAAACCGTCGACGGTAGCACGAGAGGAGTCTTGTTGTTTTGGTAGATGGAAAGTGTATCTTGTGGTAAATGGGGATTTTGGGACAGATGCGTCAGCTGCGTGTGTGATTGTTTGGTGTATATATTCTATTTCTGTGTCTATTAGTGTTATTGGGTGATTTTCATAGTTTGTGGTGTAAGTGCAATTAGAAAAAGTGTCTTTGAAGTTGCGCTAGTCTGCTTTTTTTTTTGTAGTGGTAGTGTGAGGGTATGGTGGGACGGGGATAGGGTTAGATGAAAAGTGAAGAAAGAGAAGGATGTGGTCGGAAACACACGGTGGTCTTGGAGACAAAAAGTAATGGAGATAATTACTGGCTCTGTTGGAGAAGACAAGGTTGAGTCTGCCCTTTCCTCCTGGGCTAGTGAAGATGGTATGGAAGAAAGGTCCTAGGAAGTTGAGACGTTTGAAGGAGCATAAAACGAATAAGTCATCACCGTGAGAATTGTTTCTGTTGTGGTGGAAGGTTCTGTGTTGGGCGTTGAGGTCAGCTACAAGGTAGACTGGGATATGAGTGTGATTGAATACTGTCCAAAGATCGTGGAGTGGAATGTTAGTGTTGTGGAATGTTAGTGTTGGGTCGAGAGTATGTAGTGCAGAAGATAATGAAGCCATGTATTGTGTTTACTGCTAGAAAGTGCTCGAGACGCCATGAAGTGGTTATTATTCGTGTTCGACAATATTGCGTGTAAGAATAGCGACTCCCTCGTGTCTAACGTCTGAAGACTGTCGGGATGTATATCCGTAGTGTCTAATTCTACACCCATTAGTGATACATGTGCTGTTAATTATCAAAACATCGGGTCTTTTCTCTTCGAGGAGAGTGGCAACCAGATGAAGGCCATTGTGGTAGATGAGCACATTAAACTGCAAGATTTTAAGCATTTTCCGATTTTGGGAAGTTTATCGTTCTTTTAATTCTGTGTTCGATGACAGCCATTGGCATTCCGTTGAGGGTCTTCATGTGAACTTCGGTGGAGGTTTGTCTGGTCTTGGGTCGGCAACTTCGTGGGAGGGGTTAGGGAGGGGGAGAGTCATTGTCGACGAGTCGATTGTCGACGTTGTAAGCAGGTAGGTTGTCTGGTGAGTCGGCAGGGTCAGGTTCTGTGGCTCCTCTAGGAGGTTTTGTTGCGAGAGGATGGGAGGTGGAGGGGAAGGAGGGGGGCAGGAGGGGAGGGATTGGGAAGTGGAGGTTTGGGAGGGACGTTGGGGGGGGGGGAAGCGGAAGTTGTGATGGTGAGTGTGGAAGAGGAACTGGTAAGTGGAGAAATGGATGGGTTGTTGGTGTTGAGTTGAGGGGTGGTAGATGGATTTGTGTTAGGGGGTGCGGGGGAGGTATTGGAAGGGTGACAGGTTGTGTTGCTGGGGGAGAGTTTGAAGTGTTACTGGAAGTATCCTTGGACATATTTGCGTTAGGGGTCAGGGAGACGTGTGACAGGAGCCTGGGAAGGATGGCTGTTGGCGTGGGAGGTGAGGAGTTCGGGTGGAGTAAGTACATTAGGCAGGTTGATGTGTGCTGGCAGCAAGTCGAAAATCCT
This sequence comes from Panulirus ornatus, assembly GCF_036320965.1. Classification (NCBI taxonomy): domain Eukaryota; kingdom Metazoa; phylum Arthropoda; class Malacostraca; order Decapoda; family Palinuridae; genus Panulirus; species Panulirus ornatus. The sequence goes on from NC_092278.1 coordinate 27,577,968, forward strand.
GACAAATTCACACTTGTCTTCCTTGCTCAAGAACAGTGCTTTGAGGTAGCACGCATGCATCCTTCCTTGTATAGTGAGGATAGGAGAAGCTTGGGTGGCAGACGGAGGTGCAGCAGCAACTGCTGCATAGAGGTGAGGGTTTGTAGAAAGGGACGAGCTGGAGGTTTTGAGAGATTGTCGCGCCGAGCGGAGTTGCTCATACTTTCGTGGGTATTGCCCAGATACAGCAACGTGTTAACCTTTACAATTAACACAGGTTGCTGCCTGAGCCTTACCCTCACGAAAACCGTGATCAATTTCCGCACACTGACTGCATGTCTGGCGCTGAGCTTTGCAGCTCTTAGTCTTGTGTCCGTATTGTAGACATTTAAAACCCTGTATATCGAGGTACTGGTCGGGTTTGTGGTATTTGGCAGGCAGTGAGATCATGGGAAACAAGATTCCCCGGGAGAGTAGGCGATCTGTCTCGGTCGAGTTAGAGCATTGTATTTTAAGTGATCTTGAAGTGTTCAGTTTGAAAACGTTGAGATGATATTAATGTCACTGTTTTCTTGATTTATGGCTTCAGTTATCTCTATCGGGTTAAGGGAGAAGATAGACGCATCAATATTATTAGGACTATCGATGCATCTAGCTTGAAGGGGATGGTCGTAATCTTGGATAGGATCTCATCTGGATCGCTACCCTTACTTAAACATGTTTTATATAGATATTTATTAGTAGGGGATTGAATAACCCTGCTGGGATGGACCTCAGTGGTTTTAAATACAATCGTTAATAATTCGAACGTGTAAAGGAGGGGGGGGGGGGACTTTCGGTTTTAATAAATCTTAAACGAATGTCAGGAGGCATGATGGCATCAGTGTCCTAATGCCGAGGAAACGTAGGTGAGGGACCACAACCCCACTCCAGGGAGGACCCTGCACTATCACAGGGTAACCCAGGAGGCTCGGCGGGAGTGGTAAGAATGTGAGGGTCTCAACCCCGTTAGGTGAGAACAGGTCCACACCAAGCCTCCGCTCCTCAGGAAGTAATTTTCCTGAATGGGGTGGGGAAGCTGGGGTAGAAATTATTCAAGCCTAGCGGTCGAGAGATGTTGGATGATGGATGGTAAAAAAGATAGAAAAAAGCACGAGAGAAATGGACTGGAGGCAACGTACGGTGGAGAGTGAGTTGGCTTTATATCCCACACTCTAGCCAAGGTCAGTCTCTTTCTGGTGTTCACTCGCAAAGCATCTCATGGTGTCACGGACGGCAGTTGCGGACTGACAGGGTGAGCTACACTGTGTTTATAAACGTGTTATGGTGATACAGAAGACTGCAGCATGGAGGGACAACCAGGGCCATATTCTCCGTGGAGCGAAACCTCCTCAAACAGTTTTGACAACAGGAGACAGAAGGTCATATACACAAGAAAAACCCTCCAAATGTCCTGAGTGTCAGAAAAGCTTTACGAAACATGTCTATCTTCATAGGCACATGAAATTACATACTTTTGAGAGGACATATCAGTGTAAAGAATGCCAGAGTACCTTCTCCCGTAAGAACAACTTAGTGTTGAAGATGACAATTCACATTGGACAAAAGTAATATCAGTGTTCAGAGCGTCAAAAACATTTTTCTAAAAAATGTGATTTAAAGACGCACTTGAGAATCCATACTGGTGAGAACCCATACCAATGTTCAGAATGTCAAAAAAGTTTTTCTTCTAAAAGTAGGTTAGTGACACACCTGGGAGTTCACATGGGGGAGAAGCCATACCGATGTTCAGAATGTCCAAAAAAATGTTCTCAGAAAAGTAGTTTAGTGACACACCTGAGAGTTCACACGGGCGAGAAGCCACACCAATGTTCAGAATGTCAAAAAACTTTTTCTCCGAAAAGTAAATTAGTTAGACACCTGAGAGTTCACACGGGCGAGATGCCATACCAATGTGCATAATGTCAAAAAACTTTTTCTCAGAAAAACAATTTAGTGACACATCTGAGAGTTCACACGGGAGAGAAGCCATACCAATGTGCAGAATGTCAAAAATCTTTTTCTCAGAAAAGTAAATTAGTGGAACACTTGAGAGTTCACACAGGCGAGAAGCCATACCAATGTGCAGAATGTCAAAAAAATTTTCTCGGAAAAGTAAGTTAGAGAGACACCTGGGAGTTCACACAGGCTAGAAGCCATGCCAATGTTCAGAATATCAAAAACAATTCTATAACAGAGGTAATTTAGTAAAACGTCTGAGAGTTCACACAGGCGAGAAGCCAAACAAGTAAAAAGAATAATAAAAAACCTTTTCTGCTATAAGTACTTCAGTGACACATCGGGAGGTTACACAAGCGAGGAACCATAATAGTGTTCAGAATGTCAAGAAACTCTCCCTAGTAAAAGTGCTTTAGTCAGACACCTGAGAGTTCACAAGGCGCGAAGGCATACCGGTGTTCAGAATGTCAAAAACAATTTTCTTGAAGAGGTGATTAAGGAAGACATCGGAGAGTTCACACAGGGTAGAAACCATGCTTATGTTCAGAATGTCCTAAATGTATCTCCCGAAAAAACAGTATAGTAAAACGCAAGGTAGTTGAACGCATCCCAGATCTCATGTGGTGAGAAGGACCGGCCACGACCCGCGTGTAGTGGAGCGACCCATGACGTCACACCCATCTTCCCAAGATCACAGACAAATGATATTGTTTCATCTCTGGTGCTATACTAGTATTTCCGTAAAATAACATTACTCTCTCTCTCTCTCTCTCTCTCTCTCTCTCTCTCTCTCTCTCTCTCTCTCTCTCTCTCTCTCTCTCTCTCTCTCTCTCTCTCTCTCTCTCTCTCTCTCTCTCTCTAATAATCATTATTAGTTGCATAGTATGGAGCCCAAAACTAAACCGCATGATTCAAATGTGAGTCTCACCAATTCAAGATAATGTTGTAATAATACTCTAGGAGTTTCATTGCTAACAGTCCCATTAATGAACCCAAACAAACTATTAGCCTTATTACACACTTTAATACATTGTTGCCGCAGCTTAAGATCCTCGCTCACTCCGCCTGAAGTACGTGGAATTGTTGATCTGATTAACATGTAATGGCAGACCTGAAAATACACACACACACACACACACACACACACACACACACACACACACACACACACACACACACACACACGTACAAATTCTCTCTACTTCTCTCTTTTCATTTCTCGAATCTTTTATTTTTTGCATTATACACAATAATTACTCCTATATTTGTTTTCTTTACTCGTATAATTCAACAAGGTAAATTAACGCTTAAGTCCATGTAATTTGTTTAGTAAATCGTAATGAGATCTTTTTCCCCTCTGTGTCTGTTGGACCCGAGGAAAGTAAAACCATTCCTCATTATTGACAATAGTGTTTTAGGGTTAAGTAAGCAATGGTTTCATCAATATAAACTTTGGTAAAGAGAAATTAATGTTAAATCTAAGAAGTTCATGATCAGGCAAATAAATGATCCTAGCCCTCTTAGCAAAATCTAATCTATTATTTATATTATATGGCGAGATTCTTTTCCCTTTAACGTAGCTGAGATGCCCCTACCCTGAAAAACTTTTATTGACTTAATAAAACTTTGTTGACAATAACGTTTTCCAAGATGCTGAGGGTGATTCTTATTGAAAGAAATTCGGTTTAGCCGTGATAAATTCCCTCACTCCCATTCTCAGTAACTTATTCATGGAATACTATGAGACTGAGATCCAAACTTCCGTTAGTAACAGTCCAAAAATATGGTTATGTTAACGATGTGTGGTCCTTATGGCCATCTTACCAAGATCATGATGTTTTCTTTAATGAATTACGATTCATCCCACCATAAAGTTTAAGACTAAATGGAAACACAAAGGCAAATCACCCTTCCTTAATGTGGTGATAATTAGGTATTTTGATTAGTTATCCTTTAAGATCTACAGGAAGCCTACCAGTGCTGAGAGTTATATTCATTATTTTTCAGGATGTAGGAAAACCCTGAGGATCCCAGCTCCAGGTGTGGTGTGCAGGAACAGTTCCCCAGTGCTACGTCTGGTGTGTGAGGGACACAATACCTATATGTGAGATGTGATGTGTGAAGGAACTCTTATCACAGTATCCTCATCCCGGTACAAGCTTGCGGTGTGTGGGACATAGTACTACCTGCCAGGTCTGGTATGTGAGGAACAGAGTACCTCAGTGCCAGTGCAATACTGGTGAGTGTGAGACAAAATGTCTTAGTGTCAGGTGTGGTGTGTGGTGAGACAGCGCCCCAGTGTCAGTGTAGGTGTGGTGTTACACCGTCATAGTGCTATGTGGGTGTCTGGTGACAGTACCCCAGTGCCAGTGTTGATGTGGTGGTAAAGTACCTTAGTGCTAGTGCACTGACTGTTGACACCGTACCCCAGTGTCAGTGAAGGTGTTGTTGTACAGTACCGTAGTGCCAGGTACAGTACTGGTGACATATTACCCCAGTGTCAGTATACTTGTGGTGTTACACCGACCTAGTACCTTGTGGGTGTCTGGTAACACAGTACCCAGTGTCGGTGTAGGTCTGGTGGTACAGTGCTCAAGTGCCAACACTACCTTCCTTCACCACCTACGTACACTACTCACCCTCAATGCCGACCTACTGCGCTCAAGTGCCAACATTACCTTCCTTCACCACCTACGTACACTACTCACCCTCACTGCCGACCTACAAGACTCCTTCACAACGGTGAGGTGTCTGGTGACATCAGTACCCCAGTGTTAGTGTAGGTGTGGTATGGTGGTACAGGACCCTTGTGACAGGTGTGGTGTGTGGTGAGACACTACCACAGATTTAGTGTATGTGTGGTGCCAGAGGACCCTTGTGCCAGGTGCAGTGTCTAGTGACACAGTACCACAGTGCTAAGCCTGTTGTGTAGTGACACAATCGGCAAGCTTCTCTGCAGGTCTGGTTTACAGAGACACGTTGCCAGTCTTGATGTTTGAGAACAAACTATCTCAACATTAAGTCTGGTTTATGGGAAATTCAGTATCTTATATCATCCATGATGAGTGTAGAATACAGCAGCCCAGTGCCTGGTCTAGTGTGTGGGAGGCATACTGCCTCACTCCCAGGTCTGGTTTATAGTAACACAGGTGTCACCCTCTTGCTCACATATGATCATCTCTGGTGGGTGTCTGCGACTTATGTAACTTTATGTCCACAACCTTTTGATCATATTCAAACATTATGGCCTCAGTAAACCGTAAACTGTGCAAACTGTAAAAATTCTAACTATAAGAGTATCAGTAACTTTTAAAAAAGTGTTGATTTACCGTGTTTATTGTATTAGTGATATGTTATCAAAGAAATAAATTACCTTTTAATCAATCTTTTCTTTTTTTTTACTTGCCTGATCAGTAGTGTATGTCATTTCACTTGAATCTCCATATGAAAGCAACAGCACGACACATGTTATATTCATTGAAAATTAAGTATACATGGTGGTAAGTACAGACGTACAGTACAGTACATGTAGAGCCTCAACATTAAGCCAGGAGAGCTCAGGTTACTGGCTGCAAGCAAATGTGACGAAACTCCTGAAGGAAAGTGACTTTTCCCTAAAATAAGCTCACTGTAGGTAAGTTGTCTGTTTATTGCCATTAGACTGTGTAGAAAACCTTAATACTTATGTGTGGTGGTAACGAGTGGCAACAGTTTGCAGTGTTACACTTGTCGTTGCACCTAATACTAATATTGAACTGTGCATTGTTTTACTGTCATTGGTTCATGACATAAAGTATTTTAGATATTGTTAATGTTCGGAGGCTACGTAACTAAATGTCAGAGTCTGAGAAAGCATCTGTAGAAGATATTATGTGATTGCTATTTCTGAATCTTGGTTTGATATAAAATAGATAGACTTCTTTGCCTAATACGCAATTCCAAGGTATAATTTTTAATAAAAACATCGTAAATAATGAAGGCGGTAATGTTTGGCCTCTGTTAAAGATCATCTTAATCTTGTGATGAATAAAATGTACCCGATGGGAATGTCGATTTCATTTTGCATGGATTAAAGATGAGCTTCGTAAGAAAATAACAGTAGGACAAACACCAGAGAAAGGCGACAGATTTTATGATCAGTTTGCAGAAATTTGTGATGAACAAGATTCTGTCGTAAAAGACTTAAGTGCAAGGTTGGGGCGAATGTCTCTTTCCACCAGCTTCGGGTGCGGATCCACGTAGATTTGCTTGATATTTCCATAATCCAATTAGTTGAGAAACCTGCTCGTGACGTTGATAATGTTGAAGATTGAGGTAAGTTTCTTACCATTCAATAAGTGTTATTTCTTTTATTAAAAGAAAGATTATTGTCTGGATATCCATAGGAAAAGCACCTCAGTGATTGTATGGGTGAAGTGTACATACATATCTAGGTGTAGGTGTGGGCCAGTATAGAGCGCACAGCGGGTAAAATACATCAACATAGGAGAGTGACGGGGGAAGGCGAGCGGGCTCAGGCACCCCAAGGGTACACTCCCTTCAGAGGTGGGTCTAGGATACATTAATTACAGTATACTAAGCGATACTGATAGTAACATAGATAACAACGTTTGTGTAACACAAAGCAGGTATAACACGACAGACAGTATACTGATAGTAACATAGGTAACAACGTTTGTGTAACACTAAGTAGGTATAACACGACATACAGTATACTGAGAGTAACATAGGTAACAACGTTTGTGTAACACGAAGCAGGTATAACACGACATACAGTATACTGATGGTAACATAGGTAACAACGTTTGTGTTATACAAAGCAGGTATAACACGACATACAGTATACTGATGGTAACATAGGTAACAACGTTTGTGTAATACAAAGCAGGTATAACATAAATCATACAGTATACTGATAGTAACATAGGTAACAACGTTTGTGTAATACAAAGCAGGTTGTTCATCACCTCAGCTGTTCATTATGTGTTGTTCATCATCTCAGCTATCCTTTACGTATTGTTCATCATTTCAGCTGTTCATTACGTTTTGTTCATCATCTCAGCTGTTCATTACGTGTTGTTTATCATGTAAGCTGTTCATTACGTGCTGTTCATCATATTAGCTTTTTATTACGTGTTGTTCATCCTTTCCGCTGTTAATTACATGTTCTTCATCATCTCAGCAGTTCCTTACATGTTTACGTATTGTTCATCAGTTCAGCTGTTCATTACGTTTTGTTCATCATCTCAGCTGTTCATTACGTGTTGTTTATCATGTCAGCTGTTCATTACGTGTTGTTTATCATCTCAGTTGTTCATTACGTGTTGCTCATCATCTCAGCTATCCATTACGTGTTGTTCATTATCTCAGCTGTTCATTACATGTTGTTCATCATCTCAGCTGTTCTTAACGTGTTGTTCATCATCTCAGCTGTCATTACGTGTTGTTCATCATCTCAGTTGCTTATTACGCTTTCGTCATCATCTCAGCTGTTCAGTAAGTGTTGTTCATCATCTCAGCTGTTCATTAGGTGTTGTTCATCATCTCAGCTGTTCATTACGTGTTGTTCATCATCTCAGCTGTTCATTACGTGTTGTTCATCAATTTAGCTGTTCATTACGTGTTGTTCATCATTTCAGCTGTTCATTACGTGTTGTTCATCATCTCAGCTGTTCATTACGTGTTGTTCATCATCTCAGCTGTTCATTACGTGTTGTTCATCAATTTAGCTGTTCATTACGTGTTGTTCATCATTTCAGCTGTTCATTACGTGTTGTTCATCATCTCAGCTGTTCATTACGTGTTGTTCATTATCTCAGCTGTTTGTTACGTGTTGTTCATCATCTCAGCTATCCTCTACGTGGTATTCATCATTTCAGCTGTTCATTACGTGTTGTTCATCATCTCAGCTGTTCATTACGTGTTATTCATCATCTCAGCTGCTCATTACATGTTGTTCATCATCTCAGCTGTTCATTACGTGTTGTTCGTTATTTCAGCTATCCTTTACGTGTTGTTCATCATTCCAGCTGTTCATTACGTGTTGTTCATCATCTCATCTGTTCATTACGTGTTGTTCATTATCTCAGCTGTTCATTACGTGTTGTTCATCAATTTAGCTGTTCGTGTTGTTCATCTTTTCAGCTGTTCATTACATGTTGTTCATCATATCAGCTGTTCATTACGTGTTGTTCATCATCTCCGCTGTTCATTACGTGTTGTTCATCATCTCAGCTATCCATAACGTGTTGTTCATCATTTCAGCAGTTCATTACGTGTTGTTTATCATCTCAGCTGTTCATTACGTGTTGTTCATCCTTTCAGCTGCTCATTACGGGTTGTTCATCATCTTATCTGTTCATCACGTTTTGGTCATCATCTCAGTTGTTCATTACGTTTTGGTCATCATCTCACCTTTTCATTACGTGTTGTTCATCATATCAGCTGTTCTTTACGAATTGGTTATCATCTCAGCTGTTGATTACGCGTTGTTCATCAACTCAGCTGTTCATTACGTGTTGTTCATCATCTCAGCTGTTCATTACGTGTTGTTCATCATCTCAGATGCTCATTACGTATTGGTCATCATCTCAACAGCTCATTATATGTTGTTCATCATCTCAGCTGTTCATTACGTGTTGTTCATCATCTCAACCGTTCATTACGTATTGTTCATCATCTCAGCTGCTCATTAAGTGTTGTTCATCATCTCAGCCGTTCATTAGGTGCTGTTCATCATCTTAGCTGTTCATAACATGTTGTTCATCATCTCAGCTGTTCATTACGTGTTGTTCATCATCTTAGCTGTTCATTACGTGTTTTCATTATCTCTGCAGTTCATTACGTGCTGTTCATCATCTCAGCTGTTCATTGTGTGTTGTTCATCATCCCAGCTGTTCATTACGTGTTGTTCATCATCTCGGCTGCTGATTACGTGTTGTTCATCATCTCAGCTGTTTATTACGGGTTGTTCATCATCTCAGCTGTTCATTACCCGTTATTCATCGTCTCAGTTGTTCATTACGTTTTGTTCATCATCTCAGTTGTTCATTACGTGTTGTTCATCATCTCAGCTGTTCATTACGTGTTGTTCATCGTCTCAGCTGTTCATTACGTGTTGTTCATCATCTCGGCTGCTCATTACGTGTTGTTCATCATTTCAGCTGTTCATTGCGTGTTCATCCTTTCAGCTGTTCATTACATGTTGTTCATCATCTCAGCTGTTCATTACGTGTTGTTCGTCATCTCAGCTGCTCATTACGTTTGTTCATCATCTCAGTTGATCATTACGTGTTGTTCATTATCTCACCTGATCATTACGTGTTGCTCATCATCTCATCTGTTCATTACTGTTGTTCATCATCTCAGCTGTTCATTACGTGTTGTTCATCATCTCACCTGTTCATTACGTGTTGTTCATGTCTTACCTGTTATTACGTGTTCTTCATCATCTCAGCTGTTTATTGCATGTTGTTCATCATATCAGCTGTTCATTACGTGTTGTTCTTCATCTCAGCTGCTCATTGCGTGTTGTTCATCATCCTAGCTGTTCATTACGTGTTGTTTATCGTCTCAGCTGTTCATTACGTGTTATTCATCATCTCGGATGCTTATTACTTGTTGTTCATCATCTCAGCTGTTCATCACGTGTTGTTCATCATCTCAGCTGCTCATTACGTTTTGGTCATCATCTCAGCTGTTCATCACGTGTTGTTCATCGTCTCAGCTGTTCATTCCGTGTTGTTCATCATCCCAGCTGTTCATTACGTGTTGTTCATCATCTCGGCTGTTGATGACGTTTGTTCATCATCTCGGCTGTTCATTACGTGTTGTGGTGGCTCCGTTTTCTAAAAGTATTTTTGTAAAGGAAAGAAACAAGTGAGAGTGAATACGACTGCAAATGTGGCACATTTTAAGACATTGAAGCGACACTCGTCACCTGTACGGACAAAATGCATTAGACCTTTCCTGTAATTTGACAGCTAGTCTGTAGCCTGATACAAGAGGAATTTCTAGATAACCAGTTTATTTATTAGCATTAATTCTGTTGAATCCGTTTCACCAGAAGATATTCATTCCCTTTAGCTGTTGCCAGGCGCTGTGTTCCCAGCAGAATACTCTTGACCTAAGAAACCCGCTCCTTCCAGCTGTTGCCAGGCGCTGTGTTATCAGCAGAATACTCTGGGCTAAAATCTCTGACTATTTCACTGAATCTTCCCCCGTGACTGACTGTCTCAGCTGAAGGGGCTCAGTTCTCTTGGTCTTGGAGAAGTTTTACTTATTCCTCAAAGGAAAAAGTGGAGACGAGAAAGTCACTGTGGCCAGAGGAAGAAGCAAAAGTGCTCAGTGCTTCCGCAGAGGAAGAAGGAGACTACTCTACACGCTCTTCCTCCTCCTGAAAACAATCTCTAGCCTTATCCAATCAAATCGTGACTTTTTCCCTATTGAGCGTATAATCTTCGAACATGAGAACCACCCAATACCTTATCCAGTGACAACAGCATATTGGGATCGCTCCCCAGTAATTCAATTGATAAGGCTTAGGGGGGAGGCGTTCAGCAAAAATATGTCTCTTTATTTTAAAGAACGATACTTTCATTAAATGAAAATGAGATAAACTGAAGGTTTCGGGTCTTAATGTACCTGGACCACGGACGTTTTAGGTCTTGCATCAAGAGCATCAACATCGATATGATCTTGTTTAATTATTTCTTGAACGATGTCCACAATAACACAATAATAATAACCTTGCTCTTATTCACATTTACTCTCAACTTTCTTCTTTCACACACTTTAATATATATATATATATATATATATATATATATATATATATATATATATATTTTCTTTTTTTACTTTGTCGCTGTCTCCCGCGTTTGCGAGGTAGCGCAAGGAAACAGACGAAAGAAATGGCCCAACCCCCCCCCCATACACATGTACATACACACGTCCACACACGCAAATATACATACCTACACAGCTTTCCATGGTTTACCCCAGACGCTTCACATGCCTTGATTCAATCCACCGACAGCACGTCAACCCCGGTATACCACATCGCTCCAATTCACTCTATTCCTTGCCCTCCTTTCACCCTCCTGCATGTTCAGGCCCCGATCACACAAATATATATATATATATATATATATATATATATATATATATATATATATATATATATATTTTTTTTTATTTTAATTTTGCTTTGTCGCTGTCTCCCGCGTTAGCGAGGTAGCGCAAGGAAACAGACTAAAGAATGGCCCAACCCGCCCACATACACATGTACATACATACATGTCCACCCATGCACAATATACATACCTATACATCTCAATGTACGCATATATATATATACACACAGACATATACATATATACACATGTACATAATTCATACTGTCTGCCTTTATTTGTTTCCATCGCCACCTCGCCACATATGGAATAACATCCCCCTCCCCCCTCATGTGTGCGAGGTAGCGCTAGGAAAAACACCAAAGGCCCCATTCGTTCACACTCAGTCTCTAGCTGTCATGTAATAATGCACCGAAACCACAGCTCCCTTTCCACATCCAGGCCCCACACACTTTGCATGGTTTACCCCAGACGCTTCACATGCCCTGGTTCAATCCATTGACAGCACGTCGACCCCGGTATACCACATCGTTCCAATTCACTCTATTCCTTGCACACCTTTCACCCTCCTGCATGTTCAGACCCCGATCACTCAAAGTCTTTTTCACTCCATCTTTCCACCTCCAATTTGGTCTCCCACTTCTCCTCGTTCCCTCCACATCTGACACATATATCCTCTTGGTCAATCTTTCCCCACTCATTCTCTCCATGTGACCAAACCATTTCAAAACACCCTCTTCTGCTCTCTCAACCACGTTCTTTTTATTTCCACACATCTCTCTCACCCTTACATTGCTTACTCGATCAAAACACCTCACACCACATATTGTCCTCAAGCATCTCATTTCCAGCACATCCACCCTCCTGCGCACAACTCTATACATAGCCCACGCCTCGCAACCATACAACATTGTTGGAACCACTATTCCTTCAAACATACCCATTTTTGCTTTCCGAGATAATGTTCTCGACTTCCAAACATTCTTCAAGGCTCCCAGAATTTTCTCCCCCTCCCCCACCCTATGATTCACTTCCGCTTCCATGGTTCCATCCGCTGCCAGATCCACTCCCAGATATCTAAAACACTTCACTTCCCCCAGCTTTTCTCCATTCAAACTTACCTCCCAATTTACTTGGCCCTCAACCCTACTGTACCTAATAACTTTGCTCTTATTCACATTTACTCTTAACTTTCTTCTTTCACACACTGTACCAAACTCAGTCACCAGCTTCTGCAGTTTCTTACATGAATCAGCCACAAGCGCTGTATCATCAGCGAACAACAACTGACTCACTTTACAAGCTCTCTCATCCCCAACAGACTGCATACTTGCCCCTCTTTCCAAAACTCTTGCATTCACCTCCCTACCAACCCCATCCATAAACAAATTAAACAACCATGGAGACATCACACACCCCTGCCGCAAACCTACATTCACTGAGAACCAATCACTTTCCTCTCTTCCTACACGAACACATGCCTTATATCGTCGATAAAAACTGCTTCTAACAACTTGCCTCCCACACCATATATTCTTAATACATTCCACAGAGCATCTCTATCAACTCTATCATATGCCTTCTCCAGATCCATAAATGCTACATACAAATTCATTTGTTTTTCTAAGTATTTCTCGCATACATTCTTCAAAGCAAACACCTGATCCACACATCCTCTACCACTTCTGAAACCACACTGCTCTTCCCCAATCTGACGCTCTGTACATGCCTTCACCCTCTCAATCAATACCCTCCCATATCATTTACCAGGAATACTCAACAAACTTATACCTCTGTAATTTGAGCACTCACTCTTATCCCCTTTGCCTTTGTACAATGGCACCATGCACGCATTACGCCAATCCTCAGGCACCACACCATAAGTCATACATACATTAAATAACCTTACCAACCAGTCAATAATACATACTTATATATATATATATATATATATATATATATATATATATATATATATATATATATGTATATATATATATATATATATATATATATATATATATATATATATATATATATATATATATATATATATATATATATCATATATATATATGATATATATATGATAGGTATATGATAGAGTTGATAGAGATGCTCTGTGGAAGGTATTAAGAATATATGGTGTCGGAAGCAAGTTGTTAGAAGCAGTGAAAAGTTTTTATCGAGGATGTAAGGCATGTGTACGTGTAGGAAGAGAGGAAAGTGATTGGTTCTCAGTGAATGTAGGTTTGCGGCAGGGGTGTGTGATGTCTCCATGGTTGTTTAATTTGTTTATGGATGGGGTTGTTAGGGAGGTGAATGCAAGAGTTTTGGAAAGAGTGGCAAGTATGAAGTCTCTTGGGGATGAGAGAGCTTGGGAAGTGAGTCAGTTGTTGTTCGCTGATGATACAGCGCTGGTGGCTGATTCATGTAAGAAACTGCCGAAGCTGGTGACTGAGTTTCGTAAAGTGTGTGAAAGAAGAAAGTTAAGAGTAAATGTGAATAAGAGCAAGGTTATTAGGTACAGTAGGGTTGAGGGTCAAGTCAATTGGGAGGTAAGTTTGAATGGAGAAAAACTGGAGGAAGTAAAGTGGTTTAGATATCTGGGAGTGGATCTGGCAGCGGATGGAACCATGGAAGTGGAAGTGGATCATAGGGTGGGGGAGGGGGCGAAAATTCTGGGAGCCCTGAAGAATGTGTGGAAGTCGAGAACATTATCTCGGAAAGCAAAAATGGGTGTTTGAAGGAATAGTGGTTCCAACAATGTTGTATGGTTGCGAGGCGTGGGCTATGGATAGAGTTGTGCGCAGGAGGATGGATGTGCTGAAAATGAGATGTTTGAGGACAATGTGTGGTGTGAGGTGGTTTGATCGAGTAAGTAACGTAAGGGTAAGAGAGATGTGTGGAATTAAAAAGAGCGTGGTTGAGAGAGCAGAAGAGGGTGTTTTGAAATGGTTTGGGCACATGGAGAGAATGAGTGAGGAAAGATTGACAAAGAGGATATATGTGTCAGAGGTGGAGGGAACGAGAAGTGGGAGACCAAATTGGAGGTGGAAAGATGGAGTGAAAAAGATTTTTTGTGATCGGGGCCTGAACATGCAGGAGGGTGAAAGGAGGGCAAGGAATAGAGTGAATTGGAGCGATGTGGTATACCGGGGTTGACGTGCTGTCAGTGGATTGAATCAGGGTATGTGAAGCGTCTGGGGTAAACCATGGAAAGCTGTGTAGGTATGTATATTTGCGTGTGTGGACGTATGTATATACATGTGTATGGGGGTGGGTTGGGCCATTTCTTTCGTCTGTTTCCTTGCGCTACCTCGCAAACGCGGGAGACCGACAAAGAAAAAAAAAAAAAAAAAAAGAAATATATATATATATATATATATATATATATATATATATATATATATATATATATATATATATATATATATATATATATATATATATATATATATAACAAACTCACTGACCATGATCACCAGAGCCCCGCACGAGGGTGGGCCTGCATAGAGTCTAATCGTGGGCGTGGGGGCGGCCCACAACCAAATCCTGTCTGCTCATCCGTCCCTCAACGCTTGTCGATAAACGGGTAATTGGCTTAAATTGGTTGTGTGTATGTGTGTGTATGTGTGTTTGTGTGTGTTTATGTGTGTGTGTGTGTGTGTGTGTGTGTGTGTGTGTGTGTGTGTGTGTGTGTGTGTGTGTGTTATACACTACTGGTGACAACAATAAACAGCATAAATAACATATTAGGCAGTACGAACACAACATGGTGGGACACCACCAACCATGCTCAAGAGAGCACAGCAGGGCATCATACTATAAAACAGAATTGAAATCCCCTTAATGAAGACACACTATACAACATAGCATAGCGGGGGACTAATGTAGTACAGCATATCCAATTTTAAAGAATACAACATAACTGGAGGCACCTACGCTACACAACATATTAGTGACGCTCAATACAGTGGAAAATACTCTCAGTATAATGCAGTCAGATAGACCAACACTACATAGCTAGAAACACAAGGATAAACTAAGACATCCGGGGAATCAAGCATATCCCAACACAACAGAGAATACTGACGAAATGTAAAACAGTTGGAGACACTAACAGAACATAACACGAAGAGGAATGTGAACATCACACAGAAGACAACAAACGCACTGCAGACGATACTAGTATAATGTGATCCAGCCGTGGACTCTGACACAACTCACCTAAGGACACTAGAAACACAAGGGACATAGACACATTAAGTTAGCACAAGAGTTCTTGGAACACTAACTCGGTACACTACACCTTGGGAAGTTGAATAACATATGTTCCAGCACCGCTACAGTACAACACAGCCGGGATAGTAACACGTCACAAAGCAACACAGTCAAGAATGCTAACATGGCACAACATAAATGTACATATCAACACACACACACACACACACGCATATACACACTCTCCTTGGATCATAAAAGGCCCCAAATTCTGTCTCATGAAGGAATGTGTCCATCTGTGCCTTCATCTTTCAAACAGATCAAGTCGTAACAAAGCCAATGGCACGAACCATTCTTCTTCACTTCCACTCCATATTTTCATTGGTTCCTCACCTTCACTACACCCTCAATACCCCTTAACCTACGACCTGGTGATGCCAGAGGGTGTGCACAAGGCCATCTCTGTATCTTTCCTTTCGGTACACCCTAAACTCACCTACACTTTCCTCCGTCCTTTTCACAACACGCTTTATCTTAACTACACCCTCATTGTCTCTAAACTCTCACCTGCACATGCCTCTGTTCTTTTCACTACATTTTATCTTCACTACATCCTCATCTCTACACTCACAAAATAGACCCCCTTCATCTTCGATCAACAATTTATGTTCACTACACCCACATATTTAGTACAGTCTCACCTACAATAGCCGACGACCGTGATCTTCACTACACTTCATCTTCGCTACACCATCATCGTCTCAAAACTTTCACTTACACTTGCCCCCTTCATCTTCGCTACACATTTTATCTTCACTACACCCTCATCGTCTCTACACTATTAAAATAGCCCCCTTCATCTTCACTAATATCTTTCTCTTCACTAGACCTACATCTTCTCTACACTGGTCTTTATCGGTCAGTCCAAACGCCATAGTTTGATAAAGGTACACTCGAACCTGACCTTTAAAGGTTATGTATGAGTATTTTTTTCTTTTTTTCCTTGTCCATTCTAATGTAACTTTTATTCTCATTCGGTATAATCAAGTTTTCTCAACTCCTTATCCGGTAAAATCTAGTTCTTGGAAAAACAGACTTGACTATATTTACTATATTTGAAGATGCTTCACTATATTCTAAAGCTACAAGGCTATGAAAGTTTACATCGTAAAGTGTTGAATAATCTTGTAACAATATCAGCGAAATGATCTCGTATTCACAATCCCTTATTCGTCAGGACCAAGACCAGTTCTTGGTACGTGCTGGAGCAGACAAGGTGTACGTGAACGACTCCGCCGCCTGTCTTCAGGAGCGTCACACACACATTACCTCTCACCCTCCTGGGCATGAAGAACAGGTACACGTGCCTCCTTCTTCATCTGCAGAAGCGGTAACACCTCATCTTCTTCCTCTGGCCACAGTGACTTTATCGTCGTCTCCACTACTTCCCGTGAGAGCTACGTACACCTTCTCCAAGACGATGAACATAACCTCCTCGTACAACCCGACGACAATGATATCCACTGCCTACAGTTGCTTGGCATTGGTGGCAACGGAAGAGTAGAACTGGTCAAAATCAGTGACCACGTGGTTGTCATGAAGACTCTCCTAAAATTGGAGAACATTCCCGAATTGCTGAGTGAAGTCAGGATCCAGCGTGAACTAGCAGGCGCTGGAGGAGCCCCTGATATATATGGCTTGAGTCTGGAGCCTGCCAGGGTCTTCATGTCCTACACTGGAGAGACTTACGACACCTACATCAACAGCTGCACGCAGCGAGATCTCATCGAGTCTCTCATTATCGTGGCCTCCAGACTACAAGAAATCCACGATCACGGCTTCGTGCACACTGACCTCAAAACAAACAATATAACAGTCGAAGTTTCCGAAGATATCGACATCCACATTATTGACTATGGGTTGGCCACAGAAATAGGCAACATCCTCATCTTCTCGGGCAAGAGTGGGAGACGACCTTGGTATGCACCCGAGTTGTATGAAGGAGTGCCATTGACCCCAGCCTGCGACGTCTACTCATTTGGAGAGGTTATAGGCACCGTAACGAAGAAGGTGTCCGACGATGAGGTCATATGGGATCTTATCATGCTTCAAGGCGAAATCCAAGACGACAGTCCCACAGCCCGGCCTTCTCTCGACACCGTCATCACCAAACTGCGATTCATTGTCGAATCCCACTACGGAAGGGAGTGTCCAGCTTACTCCTCCAACATTGTAAAGAAATACTATTTTTTTGTACTAAGGGATAATGATAATCTTATTGTACAATAGATTTTAAAAATACATATTGTTTTCGATCCTGCATGAGTGAGCTATCCTCAAGGTATCCAGGAAGCTGCACTAAGGTCTGGAAGACCAGCTGGTGGTTACTTCCAGCATTATTGCCTACAGGGAAAGTCAGTAGATTCGTGCACATATTAGTGTTTGGCATTTAGGGATTATACTGCCAAACACCCTGACATCGAAAAGGAATACAACCTTAATTCATTTGATGATCATATGGGTACCCAATCTGATGAGAGAGCTGTGGACATCGTTCAAGAAATAATTAAACAGGATCATATTGATGTTGATACTCTTGATGCAAGACCTAAAACGTCTATGGTCCAGGTACATTAAGACACGAAACCTTCAGTTTATCTCATTCTTATATAATGGAAGTAATGTTCTTTAAAATAAAAAGACATATTTCTGCTGAATACCCCATCATGGTCGTCAGTACCATCATCAACACCATCATGGTCGTCAGTACCATCAACAACACCACCATGGTCGTCAGTAGCATCATCAACACCATCATGGTCGTCATTACCATCATCAACACCATCACGGTCGTCAGTACCATCATCAACACCATCATGGTCGTCAGTACCATCATTACCACCATCATGATCGACAGTACCATCATCAACACCATCATGGCCGTCAGTGCAATCATCAACACCATCATGGTCGTCAGTACCATCATCAACACCATCATCGTCGTCAATATGATCATCAACACCATCATGGTCGTCAGTACCATCATTACCACCATCATGGTCGTCAGTACCATCATCAACACCATCAAGGTCGTCAGTACCCTCATCAACACCACCATGGTCGTCAGTACCATGATAACCACCATCATGGTCGTCAGTACCATCATTAATACCCTCATGGTCGTCAGTACCATCATCAACACCATCATGGTAGCCAGTACCATCATCAACACCATCATGGTTGTCAGTACCATAATTACCACCATCATGGTCATCAGTACCATCATCAACACCATCATGATCGTCAGCACCATCATCAACACCATCATGGTCGTCAGTACTATCATCAACACCATCATGGTCGTCAGTACCATAATCAACACCATCATGGTTGTCAGTACCATCATCAACACCATCATTGTCGTAAGTACCATCATCAACACCATCATGGTCGTCATTACCATGATAACCATGATCATGGTCGTCAGTACCATCATCAACACCATCATGGTCGTCAGTACCATCATCAACACCATCATGGTCGTCAGTACCATCATCAGCACCATCATGGTCGTCAGTACCATCATCAATACAATCATGGTCGTCAGTACCATCATCAACACCATCATGGTGGTCAGTACCATCATTACCACCATCATGGTCGTCAGTATCATCATCAACATCATCATGGTCGTGAGTACCATCATCAACACCATCAGGGTCGTCAGTACCATCATTACCACCATCAAGGTCGTCAGTAACATCATCAACACCATCATAATCGTCAGTAACATCATCAACACCATCATCGTAGACAGTACCACCATTACCACCATCATGGCCGTCAGTACAATCAACAACATCATCATGGTCGTCAGTACCATCATCAACACCATCATGGTCGTCAATACAATCATCAACACCATCATGTTCGTCAGTACCATCATTAATACAATCATGGTCATCAGTACCATCATCAACACCATCATGGTCGTCAGTATCATCATCAACACAATCATGGTCGTTAGAACCATCATCAACACCATCACGATCGTCAGTACCATCACGAACACTATCATGGTCGTCAGTACCATCATAAACACCATCATGGTCGTCAATACCATCCTCAACACCATCATGGTCGTCAGTACCATCATCAATACCATCATGGTCGTAAGTACCATTATCAACACCATCATGTTCGTCATTACCATGATAACCACCATCATGGTCGTCAGTACCATCATCAACACCATCATGGTCGTCAGTGCCATCATCAACACCATCAGGGTCGTCATTAACATCAACACCATCATGATCGTCAGTACCATCATCAACACCATCATGGTCGTCAGTACCATCATCAACACAATCATGGTCGTCAGTACCATCATCAACACAATCATGGTTGTCAGTACCATCACAAAACAATCATGATCGTCAGTACCATCATCACCACCATCATGGTGGTCAGTACCATCATCAACACCATCATGGTCGTCAGTACCATCATCAAGATCATCATGGTCGTCAGTACCATCATCAACACCGTCATGGTCGTCAGTACCATTATCAACACCATCCGGGTCGTAAATATCATCGTTACCACCATCATGGTCGTCAGTACCATCATCATCACCATCATGGTCGCCAGTACCATCCTCAACACTATCATTGTTGTCAGTACCATCATTACTGCCATCATGGTCATCAGTACCATCATCAACACCATCATGGTCGTCAGTACCATCATCAACACCATCATGGTGTCAGTACTATCATCAGCACCATCATGGTCGTCGGTACCATCATTACCAACATCATGGTCATCAGTACCATCATCAACACCATCATGGTCGTCAGTACTACCATCAACACCATCAAGGTCGTCAGTACCATCAATACCACCATCATGGTCATCAGTACCATCATCAACACCATCATGGTCATCAGTACCATCATCAACACAATCATGGTCGTCAGTACCATCATCAAAACAATCATGGTCGTCAGTGACATCATCAACACCATCATAGTCGTCAGTAACATCATTACCACCATCATGGTCGTCAGTACCATCATCAACACCATCATGGTCGTTATTACCATCATTAACACAATCATGGTCGTCAGTACCATCATTACCACCATCATGGTCGTCAGTACCATCATCAACACCATCATGGTGGTCAGTACCATCATCAACACCATCATGGTCGTCAGTACCGTCATCAACACCCTCAAGGTCGTAAGTACCATCATCAACACAGTCATGGTCGTAAGTACCCTCATTACCACAATCATGGTCGTCAGTACCATCATCAACAACTTCATGGTCGCCAGTACAATCATCAACATCATCATGGTCGTCAGTACCATCATCAAAACCATCATGGTCGTCATTACCCTCATCAACACCACCATGGTCGTCAGTACCATGATAACCACCATCATGGTCGTCAGTACCATCATCAACACCCTCATGGTCGTCAGTACCATCATCAACACCATCATAGTAGCCAGTACCATCATCAACACCATCATGGTTGTCAGTACCATAATTACCACCATCATGGTCATCAGTACCATCATCAACACCATCATGATCGTCAGCACCATTATCAACACCATCATGGTCGTCAGCACTATCATCAACACCATCATGGTCGTCAGTACCATCATCAACACCATCATGGTCGTCATTACCATGATAACCACCATCATGGTCGTCAATACCATCATCAACACCATCATGGTCGTCAGTACCATCATCAGCACCATCATGGTCGTCAGTATCATCATCAACACAATCATCGTCGTCAGTACCATCATGAACACCATCATGGTGGTCAGTACCATCATTACCACCATCATGGTCGTCAATATCATCATCAACATCATCATGGTCGTGAGTACCATCATCAACACCATCAGGGTCGTCAGTACCATCATTACCACCATCATGGTCGCCAGTAACATCATCAACACTATCATGGTCGCCAGTACCAACCTCAACACCATCATGGTCGTCAGTACAATCATCAACACCATCATGGTCGTCAGTACCATCATCAACACCATCATGGTCGTCAGTACAATCATCAACACAATCATGGTCATCAGTAACATCATCAACACCATCATGGTCGTCAGTACCATCATCAACACAATCATGGTCGTAGAACCATCAACAACACCATCACGATCGTCAGTACCATCACGAACACTATCATGGTCGTCAGTACCATCATGAACACCTTCATGGTCATCAGTACAATCATAAACACCATCATGGTCGTCAATACCATCATCTACACCATCATGGTCGTCAGTACCATCATCAACACCATTATGGTCATAAGTACCATTATCAACACCATCATGTTCGTCATTACCATGATACCCACCATCATGGTCGTCAGTGCCATCATCAACACCATCATGGTCGTCAGTGCCATCATCAACACCATCATGGTCGTCTTTAACATCATCAACACCCTCGTGATCGTCAGTACCATCATCAACACCATCATGGTCGTCAGTACCGTCATCAACACAATCATGGTCGTCAGTACCATCATCAACACAATCATGGTCGACAGTACCATCATCAAAACAATCATGGTCGTCAGTACCATCATCAGCACCATCATGGTCGTCAGTGCCATCATCAACACCATCATGGTCGTCAGTACCATTATCAACACGATCATGGTGTCAGTACTATCATCAGCACCATCTTGGTCGTCAGTACCATCATTACCAATATCATGGTCATCAAAACCATCATCAACACCATCATGGTCGTCAGTATTACAATCAACACCATCAAGGTCGTCAGTACCATCATTACCACCATCATGGTCATCAGTACCATCATCAACACCATCATGGTCATCAGTACCATCATCAACACAATCATGGTCGTAGAACCATCAACAACACCATCACGATCGTCAGTACCATCACGAACAATATCATGGTCGTCAGTACCATCATGAACACCTTCATGGTCATCAGTACAATCATAAACACCATCATGGTCTCAGTACCATCATCAACACCATCATGGTCGTCAATACCATCATCAACATCATCATGGTCATAAGTACCATTATCAACACCATCATGTTCGTCATTACCATGATAACCACCATCATGGTCGTCAGTGCCATCATCAACACCATCATGGTCGTCAGTGCCATCATCAACACCATCAGGGTCGTCATTAACATCATCAACACCCTCATGATCGTCAGTACCATCATCAACACAATCATGGTCGTCAGTACCGTCATCAACACAATCATGGTCGTCAGTACCATAATCTACACCATCATGGTCGTCAGTACCATCATCAACACCATCATGGTCGTAAGTACCATCATCAACACCATCATGGTCGTCAGTACCATGATAACCACCATCATGGTCGTCAGTACCATCATCAACACCATCATGGTCGTCAGTACCATCATCAACACCATCATGGTCGTAAGTACCATCATCAACACCATCATGGTCGTCATTACCATGATAACCACCATCATGGTCGTCAGTACCATCATCAACACCATCATGGTCGTCAGTACCATCATCAACACCATCATGGTCGTCAGTACCATCATCAGCACCATCATGGTCGTCAGTACCATCATCAACACCATCATGGTGGTCAGTACCATCATTACCACCATCATGGTCGTCAGTACCATCATCAACATCATCATGGTCGTGAGTACCATCATCAACACCATCAGGGTCGTCAGTACCATCATTACCACCATCATGGTCGTCAATACCATCATCAACACCATCATGGTCGCCTGCACCAACCTCAACACCATCACCGTAGTCAGTACCATCATTACCACCATCATGGTCGTCAGTAAAATCATTAACATCATCATGGTCGTCAGTACCCTCATCAACACCATCATGGTCGTCAGTACAATCATCAACACCATCATGGTCGTCAGTACCATCATTACCACCATCATGGTCATCAGCACCATCATCAAAACAATCATGGTCGTTACAACGATCATCAACACCATCACGGTCGTCAGTACCATCACGACCACTATCATGGTCGTCAGTACCATCATGAACACCATCACGGTCATCAGTACCATCATGAACACCATCATGGTCGTCAATACCATCATCAACACCATAATTGTCGTCAGTACCATCATCAACACCATCATGGTCGTAAGTACCATTATCAACACCATCATGTTCGTCATTACCATGATAACCACCATCATGGTCGTCAGTAACATCATCAACACCATCATAGTCGTCAGCGCCATCAACACCATCAGGGTCGTCATTAACATCATCAACACCATCATGATTGTCAGTACCATCATCAACACCAACATGGTCGTCAGTATCATCATCAACATAATCATGGTCGTCATTACCATTGTCAACACAATCATGGTCGTCAGTACCATCATGAAAACAATCATGGTCGACAGTACCATCATCAACACCATCATGGTGGTCAGTACCATCATCAACACCATCATGGTCGTCAGTACCATCATCAAGATCATCATGGTCGTCAGTACCATCATCAACACCATCATGGTCGTCAGTACCATCATCAACACCATCCGGGTCGTAAGTACCATCATTACCACCATCATGGTCGTCAGTACCATCATCATCACCATCATGGTCGCCAGTACCATCCTCAACACCATCATTGTTGTCAGTACCATCATTACCACCATCATGGTCGTCAGTACCATCATCAACACCATCATGGTCGTCAGTACCATCATCAACACCATCATGGTGTCAGTGCTATCTTTAGCACCATCATGGTCGTCAGTACCATCATTACCAACATCATGGTCATCAGTACCATCATCAACACCATCATGGTCGTCAGTACTACCATCAACACCATCAAGGTCGTCAGTACCATCATTACCACCATCATGGTCATCAGTACCATCATCAACACCATCATGGTCATCAGTACCATCATCAACACAATCATGGCCGTCAGTACCATCATCAAAACAATCATGGTCGTCAGTGCCACCATCAACACCATCATAGTCGTCAGTACCATCATTACCACCATCATGGACGTCAGTACCATCATCAACACCATCATGGTCGTCATTACCAATATTAACACAATCAAGGTCGTCAGTACCATCATTACCACCATCATGGTCGTCAGTACCATCATCAACACCATCATG
Source organism: Panulirus ornatus (assembly GCF_036320965.1). Taxonomy (NCBI): domain Eukaryota; kingdom Metazoa; phylum Arthropoda; class Malacostraca; order Decapoda; family Palinuridae; genus Panulirus; species Panulirus ornatus. The sequence continues at coordinate 27,602,529 of NC_092278.1, forward strand.
GTGGTCAGTACCATCATCAACACCATCATGGTCGTCAGTACCGTCATCAACACCATCATGGTCGTAAGTACCATCATCAACACCATCATGGTCGTCAGTACCATCATTACCACCATCATGGTCGTCAGTACCATCATCAACACCATCATGGTCGCCAGTACAATCATCAACACCATCATGTTCGTCAGTACCATCATTACCACCATCATGGTCGTCAGTACCATCATCAACACCATCATGGTCGTCAGTACCATCATCAACACCATCATGGTCGTCAGTACATCATTACCACCATCATGGTCGTCAGTACCATCATCAACACCATCATGGTCGTCAGTACCATCATCAACACCATCATGGTCGTCAGTACCATCATCAACACCATCATGGTCGTCAGTACCATCATCAACACCATCATGGTCGTCAGTAACATCATGAACACCATCATGGTCGTCAGTACCATCATCAACACCATCATGGTCGTCAGTACCATCATCAACACCATCATTGTCGTCAGTACCATGATAACCTCCATCATGGTCGTCAGTACCATCATCAAGAACTTCATGGTCGCCAGTACAATCATCAGCACCATAAAGGTTGTCAGTCCCATCATTACCACCATCATGGTTGTCAGTACCATCATCAACACCATCATGTCGTCATTACCATCATCAACACCATCATGGTCGTCATACCATCATCAAAAGCATCATGGTCGTCAGTACCATCATCAACACCATCATGGTCGTCAATACCATCATCAAAACAATAATGGTCGTCAGTACCATCATCAACACCATCACTGTCGGTAGTACCATCATGAACACCATCATAGTCGTCAGTACCTTCATGAACACCATCATGGTCGTCAGTACCATCATGAACACCATTATGGTCGTCAGTACCATCATGAACTCCATCATGGTCGTCAGTACCATCATCAACACATCATGGTCGTAAGTACCAACATTAATACCATCGTGTTCGTCATTGCCATGATAACCACCAAAATGGTCGTAAGTACCATCATCAACACCATCATGGTCATCAGTGCCATCATCAACACGATCACGGTCATCAGTACCATCATCAACACCATCATGGTTGACAGTACCATCATCAACACAATCATGATCTTCAGTACCATCATCAAAACAATCATGGTCGTCAGTACCATCATAAACACCATCATGGTCGTCAGTACAATCATTACCACCATCATGGTCGTCAGTACAATCAACAACATCATCATGGTCGTCAGAACCATCATCGACACCATCATGGTCGTCAGTACAGTCATTACCAACATCATGGTTGTCATACCATCATCAACACCATCATTGTCGGCATTACCATCATTAACACTATCATGGTTGTCAGTACCATCATTACCATCATCATGGTCGTCAGTACAATCATCAACACCATCATGGTCGTTAGTACCATCATTACCACTATCATGGTCATCGGTACCATCATCAACACCATAATGGTCGTCAGTACTATCATCAACACTATCATGGTCGTTAGTACCATCATCAACACCATCACGGTCGTCAGTACCATCATAAACACCATCATGGTCGTCAGTACCATCATCAACACCATCATGGTCTTCAGTACCGTCGTCAGTACCATCATCAACTCCATCATGATCGTAAGTACCATCATGAACACCATCATGGTCGTAAGTACCATAATCAACACCATCATGGTCGTACATTACCATGATAACCACCATCATGGTCGTCAGTACCATCATCAACACCATCAAGGTCGTCAGTGCTATCATCAACACCATCAGGGTCGTCAGTACCATCATCAACACCATCATGGTCGTCAGTACCATCATCAACATCATCATGGTCGCCAGTACCATCATCAACACCATCATGGTTGTCAGTACCATCATTACCACCGTCATGGTCGTTAGTATCATCATCAACCCCATCATGGTCGTCAGTACCATCATTACCACCATCATGGTCGTAAGTACCATCATCAACATCATCATGGTCGTCAGTACCATCATCAACACCATCATGGTTGTCACTACCATCATTACCACCGTCATGGTCGTAAGTATCATCATCAACACCATCATGGTCGTCAGTACCATCATCAACACCATCATGGTCGTCAGTACCATCATAACCACCATCACGGTAGTCAATACCATCATCAACACTATCATGGTCGTCAGTGCCTTCATCAACTCCAACATGGTCGTCAGTACCATCGTGAACACCACCATAGTCGTCAGTACCATTATCAACACCATCATGGTCGTCAGTACCATCATCAACACCATTATGGTCGTCAGTACCATCATCAACACCATCATGGTCGTCACTACCATCATCAACACCATCATGGTCGTCAGTACCATCATCAACACCATCATGGTCATCAGTACCATCATTACCACCGTCATTGTCGTCAGAACCATCATGGTCGTCAGTACCATCATCAATACCATCATGGTCGTCAGTACTATCATAAACACCATCAGGGTCGTCAGTACCATCATGAACACCATCATGGTCGTCAGTACCATCATTACCACCATCATGGTCGTCAGTACCATCATGAACACCATCATGGTCGTCAGTACCATCGTCAACACCATCATGGGCGTAACATCATCAACACCATCATGGTCGTCAGTACCATCATCAACACCACCATGGTCGTCAGTACCTTCATCAACACCACCATGGTCGTCAGTACCATCATCAACACCATCATTTTCGTCAGTACCATCATCAAAACAATCATGGTCGTCAGTATCATCATCAACACCATCATGGTCGTTAATACCATCATTACCACCATCATGGTCGTCATTACCATCATCAACACCATCATGGTCGTAAGTACCATCATCAACACCACCATGGTCGTCAGTACCATTATCAACACCATCATGGTCGTCAGTACCATCATAAACACCATCATGGTCGTCAGTTCCATCATCAACACCATCATGGTCGTCAGTACCATCATCAACACCATCATTGTCGTCAGTACCATCATCAACACCATCATGTCGTCAGGACTATCATCAACACCACCATGGTCGTCAGTACCATCATCAACACCACCATGGTCGTCAGTACCATCATGAACACCATCATTTTCGTCAGTACCATCATCAACACCATCACGGTCGTCAGTACCATCATTAACCCCCTTATGGTCGTCAGTATCATCATCAACACCATCATGGTCGTCAGTACCATCATTACCACCATCATTGTCGTCAGTACCATCATCAACACCATCATGGTCGTCAGTACTATCATCAACACCATCATGGTCGTCAGTACCATCATCAACACCATCATGGTCGTCAGTACCATCATCAACACCATCATGGTCGTCAGTGCTATCATCAACACCATCATGGTCGTCAGTACCATCATCAACACCATCATGGTCGTCAGTACCATCATCAACACAATCATGGTCGTCAGTACCATCATCAGCACCAACATGGTCTTCCGTACCATCATCAACACCATCATGGTCTTCAGTAACATTATCAACACCATCATGGTCGTCAGTACAATCATCAACACCATCATGGTCGTCAGTGCTATCATCAACACCTTCATGGTCGCCAGTACCATCATCAACACCATCATGGTCGTCAGTGCTATCATCAACACCATCATGATCGTCAGTACCATCATCAACACCATCATGGTCGTCAGTACCATCATTACCACCATCATTGTCGTCAGTACCATCATCGACACCATCATGGTCGTCATTACCATCATCAGCATCATTATGGTCGTCAGTACCATATTACCACAATCGTGATCGTCAGAAACATCATCAACACCATCATGGTCGTCAGTAGAATCATCAAACCATTATGGTCGTCAGTACCATCATCAACACAATCATGGTCGTCAGTGGTATCATCAGTACCATCATGGTCGTCTGTACCATTATCAACACCATCATGGTCGTCAGTACCATCATTACCACCATCATGGTCGTCAGTACCATCATCAAAACAATCATGGTCGTCAGTGCTATCATCAACACCATCATGGTCGTTAATACCATCATTAACACCATCATACTCGTCAGTACCATCATTACCACCATCATTGTCGTCAGTACCATCAACAACACCATCATGGTCGTCAGTACCATCATCAACACCGTTATGGTCGTCAGTACCATCATTACCACCATCATGGTCGTCAGTAACATCATCAACACCGTCATGGTCGTAAGTACCATCATCAACACCATTATGGTCGTCAGTACCATCATCAACACCATCATGGTCGTCAGTGCTATCATCAATACCATCATGGTCGTCAGTACCATCATCAACACCATAATGATCGTCAGTACCATCATTACCACCATCATGGTCGTCAGTACCATCATCAACACCATCATGGTCGTCAGTACCATCATCAACACCATCATGGTCTTCAATACCATCATTACCACCATCATGGTCGTCAGTACCATCATCAACACCATCATTGACGTCAGTACCATCATCAACACTGTCATGGTCGTCAGTACCATCATCAACACCATAATGGTCGTCAGTACCATCATCAACACCATCACGTTCGTCTGTACCATCATCAACACCATCAAGGTCGTCAGTACCATTATCAACATCATCATGGTCGTCAGCACCATCATTACCACCATCATGGTCGTTAGTACCATCATCAACTCCATCATGGTCGTCAGTACTATCATCAACATAATCATGGTCGTCAGTATTATCATCAACATCATCATGGTCGTCAGTACCGTCATCAACACCATCATTGTCGTTAGTACCATCAATACCAGCATGGTCGTCAGTACCATCATCAAAACAATCATGGTCGTCAGTATCATCATCAACACCATCATGGTTGTTAGTACCATCATTACCACCATCATGGTCGTCAGTACCATCATCAACACCAGGCATGGTCGTCAGTACCATCATCAACACCATCATGGTCGTCAGTACCATCATTACCACCATCATGGTCGTCAGTACCATCATCAACGCCATCATGATCGTCAGTCCCATCATCAACACTATCATGGTTGTCAGTACCATCATTACCACCATCATGGTCGTCAGTACCATCATAAACACCATCATGGTCGTTACTACCATCATCAACACCATCATGGTCGTCAGTACCATCATCAACACCATCATGGTCTTCAATACCATCATTACCACCATCATGGTCGTCAGTACCATCATCAACACCATCATTGACGTCAGTACCATCATCAACACCGTTATGGTCGTCAGTACCATCATCAACACCATCACCTTCGTATGTACCATCATCAACCCCATCATTGTCGTTAGTACCATCAAGAACACCATCATGGTCGTCAGTACCATTATCAACACCATCATGGTCGTCAGTACCATCATTACCACCATCATGGTCGTCAGTACCATCATCAACACCATCATGGTCGTCAGTACCATCATCAACACCATCATTGTCGTCAGTGCTATCATCAACACCATCATGGTCGTCAGTACCACCATCAACACCATCATGGACGACAGAACCACCATGAACATCATCATTGTCGTCAGAACCAACATCAAAACAGTCATGGTCGTCAGTATCATGATCAACACCATCATGGTCGTCATTACCATCATTACCACCATCATGGTTGTCTGTACCATCATTACCACCATCATGGTCGTCAGTACCATGTCAGTACCAGTTTGCTTTGAAGAATGTATGTGAGAAATAATTAGAAAAGCAAATGGATTTGTATGTAGCATGTATGGATCTGGAGAAGGCATATGATAGAGTTGATAGAGATGCTCTGTGGAAGGTACTAAGAATATATGGTGTGGGAGGCAAGTTGTTAGAAGCAGTGAAAAGTGTTTATCGAGGATGTAAGTCATGTGTACTCGTAGGAAGAGAGGAAAGTGATTGGTTCTCAGTGAATATAGGTTTGCGTCAGGGGTGTGTGATGTGTCCATGGTTGTTTGATTTGTTTATGGATGGGTTTGTTAGGGAAGTGAATGCAAGAGTTTTGGAAAGAGGGACAAGTATGCAGTCTGTTGTGGATGAGAGAGCTTGGGAAGTGAGTCAGTTGTTGTTCGCTGATGATACATCGCTGGTGGCTGATTCATGTGAGAAACTGCAGAAGCTGGTGACTGAGTTTGGTAAGGTGTGTGAAAGAAGAAAGTTAGGAGTAATGATAATAAGAGCAAGGTTATTGGGTGCAGTAGGGTCGAGGGTCAAGTCAATTGGGAGGTAAGTTTGAGTGGAGAAAAACTGGAGGAAGTAAAATGTTTTAGATATCTGGGAGTGGATCTGGCAGCGGATGGAACAATGAAGGCGGAAGTGAATTATACCAAATTTTTAGCATGATAATCTCCATTAAATTGAAATACACAGTCTTTTATACGCAATTTTTTTAGTTCAATGAAATTAGACATTGAAACAAGTAAATTAATATCATCCAAGACATCAAATAAATATTCTAAAAGGTCATCAACTGGAATTTTAGTGAAAAGTGAGGAAACATCAAAGCTAACTAGTTTGAAATCAAAATTAATATTAATATTGTTTAGCTTGTTGACTAACTCTATATTGTTCATGATATTAGAATTTGATACCTTACTCACTAAAGGGCTTAAAAAAGAAACTAACCATTTTGACAAATTATATGTGATGGAGCCTACTGAACTCACTATAGGTCTTGCTGAAAGATTTTGTTTATGTGTTTTGATAAGTCCCTACATATATGGCAATGAAGGAGACAAAGATGACGAACTTTTGATAAGAGAAATGTTACCTTTCAACAACAACTTCATTTCTTTATTGAAGTGAGAATTACTGCTTCTAAGGGATTTTTACTAAGTTTAGAATATGTTGTGTTATCGTTTAGAAGATCATTCATTTTAGATAAATAGTTACTTTTGTCTAAAATCACAACAGTGTTAGCCTTATCTGCTTTAGTAATATGTATATCCGTGTCTTTTTTTAAGGTGTTAAAAGCTCTTATGAATCTTTTAGGGCAATTAGCTTCCACTGGTTTTGACAAACTGGCATACACTAAACTCTTACAGATATTAATATATATATATATATATATATATATATATATATATATATATATATATATATATATATATATATATATATATATATATATATATATATATTCTTTTTTTCTTTCTTTTAAACTATTCGCCATTTCCCGCGTTAGCGAGGTAGCGCTTAAGAACAGAGGACTGGGCCTTTGTGGAATATCCTCACCCGGCCCCACTCCGTTCCTTCTTTTGGAAAATTAGAAAAAAAAAAAAAAATGAGAGGGGATGATTTCCAGCCTCCCACTCCCAAATATATATAGGGTGGGGGAGGGGGCGAAAATTCTGGGGGCCTTGAAGAATGTGTGGAAGTCGAGAACATTATCTCGGTAAGCAAAAATGGGTATGTTTGAAGGAATAGTGGTTCCAACAATGTTGTATGGTTGCGAGGCGTGGGCTATGGATAGAGTTGTGCGCAGGAGGATGGATGTGCTGGAAATGAGATGTTTGAGGACAATCTGTGGTGTGAGGTGGTTTGATCGAGTGAGTAACGTAAGGGTAAGAGAGATGTGTGGAAATAAAAAGAGCGTGGTTGAGAGAGCAGAAGAGGGTGTTTTGAAGTGGTTTGGGCACATGGAGAGAATGAGTGAGGAAAGATTGACCAAGAGGATATATGTGTCGGAGGTGGAGGGAACGAGGAGAAGAGGGAGACCAAATTGGAGGTGGAAAGATGGAGTGAAAAAGATTTTGTGTGATCGGGGCCTCAACATGCAGGAGGGTGAAAGGAGGGCAAGGAATAGAGTAAATTGGAGCGATGTGGTATACCGGGGTTGACGTGCTGTCAGTGGATTGAATCAAGGCATGTGAAGCGTCTGGGGTAAACCATGGAAAGCTGTGTAGGTATGTATATTTGCGTGTGTGGACGTATGTATATACATGTGTATGGGGGGGGCTGGGCCATTTCTTTCATCTGTTTCCTTGCGCTACCTCGCAAACGCGGGAGACAGCGACAAAGTATATATATATATTTTTTTTTTTTTTTTATACTTTGTCGCTGTCTCCCGCGTTTGCGAGGTAGCGCAAGGAAACAGACGAAAGAAATGGCCCAACCCCACCCCATACACATGTATATACTTATGTCCACACACGCAAATATACATACCTACACAGCTTTCCATATATATATATATATATATATATATATATATATATATATATATATATATATATATATATATATATATATATATATATATATATATATATATATATATATATGTGGCGAGGTGGCGATGGGAACAAATAATGGCAGACATTATGAATTATGTACATGTGTATATAGGTATATGTCTGTGTGGGTATATATATGTGTACATTAAGATGTATAGGTATGTATATTTGCGTGTGTGGACGTGTATGTATATACATGTGTATGTGGGCGGGTTGGGTCATTCTTTCGTCTTTTTCCTTGCGCTACCTCGCTAACGCGGGAGACAGCGACAAAGCAAAATAAATAAATAAATAAATAATTATTTATTTTATTTATTATACTTTGTCGCTGTCTCCCGCGTTTGCGAGGTAGCGCAAGGAAACAGACGAAAGAAATGGCCCAACCCCCCCCCCCCCATACACATGTATATACATACGTCTACACACGCAAATATACATACCTACACAGCTTTCCATGGTTTACCCCAGACGCTTCACATGCCTTGATTCAATCCACTGACAGCACGTCAACCCCGGTATACCACATCGCTCCAATTCACTCTATTCCTTGCCCTCCTTTCACGCTCCTGCATGTTCAGGCCCCGATCACACAAAATCTTTTTCACTCCATCTTTCCACCTCCAATTTGGTCTCCCACTTCTCCTCGTTCCCTCCAACTCCAACACATATATCCTCTTGGTCAATCTTTCCTCACTCATTCTCTCCATGTGCCCAAACCACTTCAAAACACCCTCTTCTGCTCTCTCAACCACGCTCTTTTTATTTCCACACATCTCTCTTACCCTTACGTTACTCACTCGATCAAACCACCTCACACCACATATTGTCCTCAAACATCTCATTTCCAGCACATCCATCCTCCTGCGCACAACTCTATCCATAGCCCACGCCTCGCAACCATACAACATTGTTGGAACCACTATTCCTTCAAACATACCCATTTTTGCTTTCCGAGATAATGTTCTCGACTTCCACACATTCTTCAAGGCCCCCAGAATTTTCGCCCCCTCCCCCACCCTATGATCCACTTCCGCTTCCATGGTTCCATCCGCTGCCAGATCCACTACCAGATATCTAAAACACTTCACTTCCTCCAGTTTTTCTCCATTCAAACTCACCTCCCAATTGACTTGACCCTCAACCCTACTGTACCTAATAACCTTGCTCTTATTCACATTTACTCTTAACTTTCTTCTTCCACACACTTTACCAAACTCAGCCACCAGCTTCTGCAGTTTCTCACATGAATCAGCCACCAGCGCTGTATTATCAGCGAACAACAACTGACTCACTTCCCAAGCTCTCTCATCCCCAACAGACTTCATACTTGCCCCTCTTTCCAAAACTCTTGCATTTACCTCCCTAACAACCCCATCCATAAACAAATTAAACAACCATGGAGACATCACACACCCCTGCCGCAAACCTACATTCACTGAGAACCAATCACTTTCCTCTCTTCCTACACGTACACATGCCTTACATCCTCGATAAAAACTTTTCACTGCTTCTAACAATTCTCCTCCCACACCATATATTCTTAATACCTTCCACAGAGCATCTCTATCAACTCTATCATATGCCTTCTCCAGATCCATAAATGCTACATACAAATCCATTTGCTTTTCTAAGTATTTCTCACATACATTCTTCAAAGGAAACACCTGATCCACACATCCTCTACCACTTCTGAAACCACACTGCTCTTCCCCAGTCTGATGCTCTGTACATGCCTTCACACTCTCAATCAATACCCTCCCATATAATTTACCAGGAATACTCAACAAACTTATACCTCTGTAATTTGAGCACTCACTCTTATCCCCTTTGCCTTTGTACAATGGCACTATGCACGCATTCCGCCAATCCTCAGGCACCTCACCATGAGTCATACATACATTAAATAACCTTACCAACCAGTCAACAATACAGTCACCCCCTTTTTTAATAAATTCCACTGCAATACCATCCAAACCTGCTGCCTTGCCGGCTTTCATCTTCCGCAAAGCTTTCACTACCTCTTCTCTGTTTACCAAATCATTTTCCCTAACCCTCTCACTTTGCACACCACCTCGACCAAAACACCCTATATCTGCCACTCTATCATCAAACACATTCAACAAACCTTCAAAATACTCACTCCATCTCCTTCTCACATCACCACTACTTGTTATCACCTCCCCATTTGCGCCCTTCACTGAAGTTCCCATTTGCTCCCTTGTGTTACGCACTTTATTTACCTCCTTCCAGAACATCTTTTTATTCTCCCTAAAATTTAATGATACTCTCTCACCCCAACTCTCATTTGCCCTTTTTTTCACCTCTTGCACCTTTCTCTTGACCTCCTGTCTCTTTCTTTTATACATCTCCCACTCAATTGCATTTTTTCCCTGCAAAAATCGTCCAAATGCCTCTCTCTTCTCTTTCACTAGTACTCTTACTTCTTCATCCCACCACTCACTACCCTTTCTAATCAACCCAACTCCCACTCTTCTCATGCCACAAGCATCTTTTGCGCAATTCATCACTGATTCCCTAAATACATCCCATTCCTCCCCCACTCCCCTTACTTCCATTGTTCTCACCTTTTTCCATTCTGTACTCAGCCTCTCCTGGTACTTCCTCACACAGGTCTCCTTCCCAAGCTCACTTACTCTCACCACCCTCTTCACCCCAACATTCACTCTTCTTTTCTGAAAACCCATACAAATCTTCACCTTAGCCTCCACAAGATAATGATCGGACATCCCTCCAGTTGCACCTCTCAGCACATTAACATCCAAAAGTCTCTCTTTCGCACGCCTGTCAATTAACATGTAATCCAATAACGCTCTCTGGCCATCTCTCCTACTTACATAAGTATACTTATGTATATTTCGCTTTTTAAACCAGGTATACCCAATCATCAGTCCTGTTTCAGCACATAAATCTACAAGCTCTTCACCATTTCCATTTACAACACTGAACACCCAATGTATACCAATTATTCCCTCAACTGCCACATTACTCACCTTTGCATTCAAATCACCCATCACTATAACCCGGTCTCGTGCATCAAAACCACTAACACTCATTCAGCTGCTCCCAAAACACTTGCCTCTCATGATCTTTCTTCTCATGCCCAGGTGCATATGCACCAATAATCACCCACCTCTCTCCATCAACTTTCAGTTTTACCCATATTAATCGAGAATTTACTTTCTTACACTCTATCACATACTCCCACAACTCCTGTTTCAGGAGTATTGCTACTCCTTCCCTTGCTCTTGTCCTCTCACTAACCCCTGACTTTACTCCCCAGACATTCCCAAACCACTCTTCTCCTTTACCCTTTATATATATATACATACATATATATATACATATATATATATATATATATATATATATATATATATATATATATATATATATATATATATATATATATATATATATAACATTTTGGATGTTAATGTGCTGAGAGGTACAACTGGAGGGTTGTCTGATCATTATCTTGTGGAGGCTAAGGTGAAGATTAGTATGGGTTTTCAGAAAAGAGGAGTGAATGTTGGGGTGAAGAAGGTGGTGAGAGTAAGTGAGCTTGGGAAGGAGACCTGTGTGGGGAAGTACCAGGAGAGACTGTGTACAGAATGGAAAAAGGTGAGAACAATGGAAGTAAGGGGAGTGGGGGAGGAATGGGATTTATTTAGGGAATCAGTGATGAATTGCGCAAAAGATGCTTGTGGCATGAGAAGAGTGGGAGGTGGGCTGTTTAGAAAGGGTAGTGAGTGGTGGGATGAAGAAGTAAGAGTATTAGTGAAAGAGAAGAGAGAGGCATTTGGACGATTTTTTGCAGGGAAAAAATGCAATTGAGTGGGAGAAGTATAAAAGAAAGAGACAGGAGGTCAAGAGAAAGGTGCAAGAGGTGAAAAAAAGGGCAAATGAGAGTTGGGGTGAGAGACTATCAGTAAATTTTAGGGAGAATAAAAAGATGTTCTGGAAGGAGGTAAATAGGGTGCGTAAGACAAGGGAGCAAATGGGAACTTCAGTGAAGGGCGTAAATGGGGAGGTGATAACAAGTAGTGGTGATGTGAGAAGGAGATGGAATGAGTATTTTGAAGGTTTGTTGAATGTGTCTGATGACAGAGTGGCAGATATAGGGTGTTTTGGTCGAGGTGGTGTGCAAAGTGAGAGGGTTAGGGAAAATGATTTGGTAAACAGAGAAGAGGTAGTAAAAGCTTTGCGGAAGATGAAAGCCGGCAAGGCAGCAGGATTGGATGGTATTGCAGTGGAATTTATTAAAAAAGGGGGTGACTGTATTGTTGACTGGTTGGTAAGGTTATTTAATGTATGTATGACTCATGGTGAGGTGCCTGAGGATTGGCGGAATGCGTGCATAGTGCCATTGTACAAAGGCAAAGGGGATAAGTGTGAGTGCTCAAATTACAGAGGTATAAGTTTGTTGAGTATTCCTGGTAAATTATATGGGAGGGTATTGATTGAGAGGGTGAAGGCATGTACAGAGCATCAGATTGGGGAAGAGCAGTGCGGTTTCAGAAGTGGTAGAGGATGTGTGGATCAGGTGTTTGCTTTGAAGAATGTATGTGAGAAATACTTAGAAAAGCAAATGGATTTGTATGTAGCATTTATGGATCTGGAGAAGGCATATGATAGAGTTGATAGAGATGCTCTGTGGAAGGTATTAAGAATATATGGTGTGGGAGGCAAGTTGTTAGAAGCAGTGAAAAGTTTTTATCGAGGATGTAAGGCATGTGTACGTGTAGGAAGAGAGGAAAGTGATTGGTTCTCAGTGAATGTAGGTTTGCGGCAGGGGTGTGTGATGTCTCCATGGTTGTTTAATTTGTTTATGGATGGGGTTGTTAGGGAGGTAAATGCAAGAGTTTTGGAAAGAGGGGCAAGTATGAAGTCTGTTGGGGATGAGAGAGCTTGGGAAGTGAGTCAGTTGTTGTTCGCTGATGATACAGCGCTGGTGGCTGATTCATGTGAGAAACTGCAGAAGCTGGTGACTGAGTTTGGTAAAGTGTGTGGAAGAAGAAAGTTAAGAGTAAATGTGAATAAGAGCAAGGTTATTAGGTACAGTAGGGTTGAGGGTCAAGTCAATTGGGAGGTGAGTTTGAATGGAGAAAAACTGGAGGAAGTGAAGTGTTTTAGATATCTGGGAGTGGATCTGTCAGCGGATGGAACCATGGAAGCGGAAGTGGATCATAGGGTGGGGGAGGGGGCGAAAATTTTGGGAGCCTTGAAAAATGTGTGGAAGTCGAGAACATTATCTCGGAAAGCAAAAATGGGTATGTTTGAAGGAATAGTGGTTCCAACAATGCTGTATGGTTGCGAGGCGTGGGCTATGGATAGAGTTGTGCGCAGGAGGATGGATGTGCCGGAAATGAGATGTTTGAGGACAATGTGTGGTGTGAGGTGGTTTGATCGAGTAAGTAACGTAAGGGTAAGAGAGATGTGTGGAAATAAAAAGAGCGTGGTTGAGAGAGCAGAAGAGGGTGTTTTGAAATGGTTTGGGCACATGGAGAGAATGAGTGAGGAAAGATTGACCAAGAGGATATATGTGTCGGAGGTGGAGGGAACGAGGAGAAGAGGGAGACCAAATTGGAGGTGGAAAGATGGAGTGAAAAAGATTTTGTGTGATCGGGGCCTGAACATGCAGGAGGGTGAAAGGAGGGCAAGGAATAGAGTGAATTGGAGCGATGTGGTATACAGGGGTTGACGTGCTGTCAGTGGATTGAATCAAGGCATGTGAAGCGTCTGGGGTAAACCATGGAAAGCTGTGTAGGTATGTATATTTGCGTGTGTGGACGTGTGTATGTACATGTGTATGGGGGGGGGGGTTGGGCCATTTCTTTCGTCTGTTTCCTTGCGCTACCTCGCAAACGCGGGAGACGGCGACAAAGTATAAAAAAAAAAAAAAAAAAAAAAAAAAAATATATATATATATATATATATATATATATATATATATATATATATATATATATATATATATATATATATATATATATATATATATATATATATACATCTCAATGTACACATATATATACACACACAGACGCATACATATATACACATGCACACAATTCATACTGTCTTTATTCATTCTCATCGCCACCTCGTCACACATGGAATAACATCCCCCTCCCACTCATGTTTGCGAGGTAGCGCTAGGAAAAGACAACAAAGGCCCCATTCGTTCACACTCAGTCTCTAGCTGTCATGCAATAATGCCCGAAACCACAGCTCCCTTTCCACATCCCGGCCCCACAGAACTTTCCATGGTTTACCCCAGACGCTTCATATGCCCTGATTCAATCCATTGACAGCACGTCTACCCCGGTATACCTCATCGATCCAATTCGGGAAAAAATGCAAATGAGTGGGAGATGTATAAAAAAAAAAGAGACAGGAGGTCAAGAGAAAGGTGCAAGAGGTGAAAAAGAGGGCAAATGAGAGTTGGAGTGAGAGAGTATCATTAAATTTTAGGGAGAATAAAAAGATGTTCTGGAAGGAGGTAAATAAAGTGCGTAAGACAAGGGAGCAAATGGGAACTTCAGTGAAGAGGGCTAATGGGGAGGTGATAACAAGTAGTGGTGATGTGAGAAGGAGATGGAGTGAGTATTTTGAAGGTTTGTTGAACGTGTTTGATGATAGAGTGGCAGATATAGAGTTTTTTGGTCGAGGTGGTGTGCAAAGTGAGAGTGTTAGGGAAAATGATTTGGTAAACAGAGAAGAGGTAGTAAAAGCTTTGCGGAAGATGAAAGCCGGTAAGGCAGCAGGTTTGGATGGTATTACAGTGGAGTTTATTAAAAAAGGGGGTGACTGTATTGTTGACTGGTTGGTAAGGTTATTTAATGTATGTATGATTCATGGTGAGGTGCCTGAGGATTGGCGGAATGCGTGCATAGTGCCTTTTTACAAAGGCAAAGGGGATAAGAGTGAGTGCTCAAATTGCAGAGGTATAAGTTTGTTGAATAATCCTGGTAAATTATATGGAGGGTATTGATTGAGAGGGTGAAGGCATGTACAGAGCATCAGATTGGGGAAGAGCAGTGTGGTTTCAGAAGTGTTTGCTTTGAAGAATGTATGTGAGAAATAATTAGAAAAGCAAATGGATTTGTATGTAGCATTTATGGATCAGGAGAAGGCATATGATAGAGATGATAGAGATGCTCTGTGGAAGGTACTAAGAATATATGGCGTGGGAGGCAAGTTGTTAGAAGCAGTGAAAAGTGTTTATCGAGGATGTAAAGCATGTGTACGTGTAGGAAGAGAGGAAAGTGATTGGTTCTCAGTGAATGTAGGTTTGCGGCAGGGATGTTTGATGTGTCCATGGTTGTTTAATTTGTTTATGGATGGGGTTGTTAGGGAGGTGAATGCAAGAGTTTTGGGAAGAGGGGCAAGCATGCAGTCTGTTGGGGATGAGAGATCTTGGGAAGTGAGTCAGTTGTTGTTCGCTGATGATACAGCGCTGGTGGCTGATTCATGTAAGAAACTGCAGAAGCTGGTGACTGAGTTTGGTAAAGTGTGTGAAAGAAGAAAGTTAAGAGTAAATGTGAATAAGAGCAAGGTTATTAGGTACAGTAGGGTTGAGGGTCAAGTCAATTGTGAGGTAAGTTTGAATGGAAAAAACTGGAGGAAGTAAAGTGTTTTAGATATCTGGGAGTGGATCTGGCAGTGGATGGAACCATGGAAGCAGAAGTGAATCATAGGGTGGGGGAGGTGGCGAAAATCCTGGGAGCCTTCAAGAATGTGTGGAAGTCGAGAACATTATCTCCAAAAGCAAAAATGGCTATGTTTGAAGAAATAGTGGTTCCATCAATGTTGTATGGTTGCGAGGCGTGGGCTATGGATAGAACTGTGCGCAGGAGGGTGGATGTGCTGGAAATGAGATGTTTGAGAACAATATGTGGTGTGAGGTGGTTTGATCGAGTAAGTAATGCAAGGGTAAGAGAGATGTGTGGAAATAAAAAGAGCGTGGTTGAGAGAGCAGAAGAGGGTGTTTTGAAATGGTTTGGGCACATGGAGAGAATGAGTGAGGAAAGATTGACCAAGAGGATATATGTGTCGAAGGTGGAGGGAACGAGGAGAAGTGGGAGACCAAATTGGAGGTGGAAAGATGGAGTGAAAAAGATTTTGAGTGATCGGGGCCTGAACATGCAGGAGGGTGAAAGGCGGACAAGGAATAGAGTGAATTCACTAGCAAAATGATTTATGACTAAGGTCTCCAACTGTACTTTACTAGCTTTCCTGTCATAATTCAATTTTAACCTATTTGCAATAAGCTTCAACTCATGCTTTATTAAAGATCTGATGTCCTCGTGAGAGGGCTCAGATCGACAGAACTGGTCAACGTCAGCGTTGCTGGTCAACGGCATGATTAACGAAAAGGAAAGAGATTCCGTTAAGGCAAGAAATACCCTGGCAGGGTAACCAATTCATATGTTACGAACTCAATACTTATTCGAGCAAGGTCGCCAGTAACATACGTTACAAATGATATACTGGTCCTCGTCTTGCAAGGACGTTAGATTTGTCAAGTTGCACAACTCAGGATAACACAATGATAAAGTTATGGGATTGAATTAAAGACCAGCATTACATTAAATGTACTTATAATGAAAGAATTCAAGTGTACAAAGATAGGCACATAAATCAAACATCAATCATTTACGTTAACACTGAACAAGAGGTTTAACTTTGAACATGAGTTAACAATGAACATGAGTTAACATCGAACATGGGTTAGCATTGAACATGAGTTAACATAGAACAGGAGTTAACATTTGTACATGAGTTAACATTCCAGATAAGATTTCGAGCCAGGAGATCTCTTTCCTTTATGGCAGTTCTTCGATAACATAACACTGATAATTATAACGGGCTTACAGGCTTATAGCACAGTACTCGGGTAACGGACTTACAAGCTTACAGCACAGCAGGGCTTACAGCACGGGTGGACCACTTACTTCGCTGGCCTAGAGAGAGAGGAATCTCAGCGGGTGTCATGGGTATATATTACAGTAAAGACAAGCGCTCGCCCTGCTAGCTATAACGCTACCCTTGATTGGCTATGGGAGTAAGAGCAATTCTGATTGGTTGGAGGATCCGTCGCACAAACTGCGTAGATCACCCTCCCTCTTGTTTAAGCCTACAGCGATGACATGTCCCGTACGGTGGTGAAATATTACGCAACTTAATCCCCCCGCCTCGGAGAAGGGTCGGGGTGATCAAGGACAAATGACCATCTGGTTTCAAAAAAATTAAATTATTAAGCCTAATTCTTAGTGGGAACACGTTATATACACGAGCATGTGGGCACACGCGCACACGTTCGTAACAATATATATATAAACATATATATATATATATATATATATATATATATATATATATATATATATATATATATATATATATATATATATATATATATATATATATATATATATATATATATATATATATATATATATATATATATATATATATATATAATGTACATATATATATATATATATATATATATATATATATATATATATATATATATATATATATATATATATATATATATATATCTTTCTTTTTTCTTTCATACTATTCGCCATTTCCCGCGTTAGCAAGGTAGCGTTAAGAACAGAGGACTGGGCCTCTGAGGGAATATCCTCACCTGGCCTCGTTCTCTGTTCCTTCTTTTGGAAAATTAAAAAAAAAAAACGAGAGGGGAGGATTTCCAGCCCCCCGCTCCCTCCCCTTTTAGTCGCCTTCTACGACACGCAGGGAATACGTGGGAAGTATTCTTTCTCCCCTATCCCCAGGGATAGTATATATATATATATATATATATATATATATATATATATATATATATATATATATATATATATATATATATATATATATATATATATATATATATATACATATATATATATATATATATATATATATATATATATATATATATATATATATATATATATATATATATATATATATATATATATATATATATATATATATCAACTCTATCAACTCTATCATATGCCTTCTCCAGATCCATAAATGCTACATACAGATCCATTTGCTTTTCTAAGTATTTCTCACATACATTCTTCAAAGCAAACACCTGATCCACACATCCTCTACCACTTCTGAAAACACACTGCTCTTCCCCAATCTGATGCTCTGTACATGCCTTCACCCTCTCAATCAATACCCTCCAATATAATCTACCAGGAATACTCAACAAACTTATACCTCTGTAATTTGAGCACTCACTCTTATCCCCTTTGCCTTTGTACAATGGCACTATGCACGCATTCCGCCAATCCTCAGGCACCTCACCATGAGTCATACATACATTAAATAACCTTACCAACCAGTCAACAATACAGTCACCCCCTTTTTTAATAAATTCCACTGCAATACCATCCAAACCCGCTGCCTTGCCAGCTTTCATCTTCCGCAAAGCTTTTACTACCTCTTCTCTGTTTACCAAATCATTTTCCCTAACCCTCTCACTTTGCACACCACCTCTGTGGAAGGTATTAAGAATATATGGTGTGGGAGGCAAGTTGTTAGAAGCAGTGAAAAGTTTCTATCGAGGATGTAAGGCATGTGTACGTGTAGGAAGGGAGGAAAGTGATTGGTTCTCAGTGAATGTAGGTTTGCGGCAGGGGTGTGTGATGTCTCCATGGTTGTTTAATTTGTTTATGGATGGGGTTGTTAGGGAGGTGAATGCAAGAGTTTTGGAAAGAGGGGCAAGTATGAAGTCTGTTGGGGATGAGAGAGCTTGGGAAGTGAGTCAGTTGCTGTTCGCTGATTATACAGCGCTGGTGGCTGATTCATGTGAGAAACTGCAGAAGCTGGTGACTGAGTTTGGTAAAGTGTGTGAAAGAAGAAAGTTAAGAGTAAATGTGAATAAGAGCAAGGTTATTAGGTACAGTAGGGTTGAGGGTCAAGTCAATTGGGAGGTGAGTTTGAATGGAGAAAAACTGGAGGAAGTGAAGTGTTTTAGATATCTGGGAGTGGATCTGGCAGCGGATGGAACCATGGAAGCGGAAGTGGATCATAGGGTGGGGGAGGGGGCGAAAATTCTGGAAGCCTTGAAGAATGTGTGGAAGTCGAGAACATTATCTCGGAAAGCAAAAATGGGTATGTTTGAAGGAATAGTGGTTGCAACAATGTTGTAAGGTTGCGAGGCGTGGGCTATGGATAGAGTCGTGCGCAGGAGGATCGATGTGCTGGAAATGAGATGTTTGAGGACAATCTGTGGTGTGAGGTGGTTTGATCGAGTAAGTAACGTTACGGTAAGAGAGATGTGTGGAAATAAAAAGAGCGTGGTTGAGAGAGCAGAAGAGGGTGTTTTGAAATGGTTTGGGCACATGGAGAGAATGAGTGAGGAAAGATTGACCAAGAGGATATATGTGTCGGAGGTGGAGGGAACGAGGAGAAGTGGGAGACCAAATTGGAGGTGGAAAGATGGAGTGAAAAAGATTTTGTGTGAACGGGGCCTGAACATGCAGGAGGGTGAAAGGAGGGCAAGGAATAGAGTGAATTGGAGCGATGTGGTATACCGGGGTTGACGTGCTGTCAGTGGATTGAATCAAGGCATGTGAAGCGTCTGGGGTAAACCACGGAAAGCTGTGTAGGTATGTATATTTGCGTGTGTGGACGTATGTATATACATGTGTATGGGGGTGGGTTGGGCCATTTCTTTCGTCTGTTTCGTTGCGCTATCTCGCAAACGCGGGAGACAGCGACAAAGCAATATATATATATATATATATATATATATATATATATATATATATATATATATATATATATATATATATATATATATATATTTCTTTTTTTTATTTTTTTTCAAAAAGAATGAACAGAGGGGGCCAGGTGAGGATATTCCAAAAAAGGCCCAGTCCTCTGTTCTTAACGCTACCTCGCTAACGCGGGAAATGGCGAATAGTTTGAAAGAAAAGAAAAGAATATATATATATATATATATATATATATATATATATATATATATATATATATATATATATATATATATATATATATATCATTCATTTATATTTATTTTGCTTTGTAGTTGTCTCCCGCGTTAGCGAGGTAGCGCAAGGAAACAGACGAAAGAAATGGCCGAACCCATCCACATACACATGTATATATATATACGTCCACACACGCACATATAGATACCTATACATCTCATCGTATACATATATATGCACACACAGACATATGCATATATACACATGTACATAATTCATTCTGTCTGCCTTTATTCATTCCCGTCGCCACCCCGTCACACATGAAATAACAACCCCCTCCCCCCTCATGTGCGCGAGGTAGAGCTAGGAAAAGACAACTAAGGCCACATCCGTTCACACTCAGTCTCTAGCTGTCATGTAATAATGCACCGAAACCACAGCTCCCTTTCCACATCCAGGCCCCACAGAACTTTCCATAGTTTACTCCAGACGCTTCACATGCTCTGGTTTAATCCATTGACAGCACGTCAACCCCGGTATACCACATCGTTCCAATTCACTCTATTCCTCGCAAGCCTTTCACCCTCCTGCATGTTCAGGCCCCGATCACTCAAAATCTTTTTCACTCCATCTTTCTACCTCCAATTTGGTCTCCCACTTCTCCTCGTTCCCTCCACCTCTGACACATATATCCTCTTGGTCAATCTTTCCTCACTCATTCTCTCCATATGACCAAACCATTTCAAAACACCCTCTTCTGCTCTCTCAACCACACTCTTTTTATTACCAAACATCTCTCGTACCCTATTATTACTTACTCGATCAAACCATCTCACACCACATATTATCCTCAAACATCTCATTTCCAGCACATCCTCCCTCCTCGGCACAACTCTATCCATAGCCCACGCCTCACAACCATATAACATTGTTGGAACCAATATTCCTTCAAACATACCCATTTTTGATATCGGAGATAATGTTCTCGACTTCCACACATTTTTCAACGCTCCCAGAACTTTCGCCCCCTCCTCCACCCTATAATTCACTTCTGCTTCCATGATCCATCCGCTGCCAAATCCACTCCCAGATATCTAAAACACTTCACTTCCTCGAGTTTTTCTCCATTCAAACTTACCTCCCAATTAACTTATCCCTCAAACCTACTGTACCTAATAACCTTGCTCTTATTCACATTTACTCTCAGCTTTCTTCTTTTACAAACTTTACGAAACTCATTCACCAGCTTCTGCAGTTTCTCACATGAATCAGTCACCAGCGCTGTTTCATCAGCGAACAACAACTGACTCACTTCCCAAGCTCTCTCATCCACAACAGGCTGCATACTTGCCCCTCTTTATATCATTTTTTCCCCTACACCACTCCGCCTCCACGTTGTCCCTACATCATGTCTTCTCCTATAACATCCCTCCTCCAAGTTGTCCCTACATCATGTCTTCCCCTACACCCCTCCTACACGGTGTTTCAACATTAAGTCTTCCCCTACACCATCCCTCTCCATGTTGTCACTACATCATGTCTTCCGCTACACCACTCCTCCTCCACGTTGTCCTTACATCATGTAATCCCCTACACGACTCCTCCTCCACGTTGTCCCTACATCATGTCTTCCCTACACCACACGTCATCCACGTTGTGCCTACATCATGTCTTCCCTACAACATCGCTCCTCCTCTTGTCCATAATCAGTCTTCCCTATAACACTCCTCCTCACGTTGTCCCGTATCAGTCTTCCCAACCACTCCTCCTCCAGTTGTCCCTAATCATCTTCCCCAACTCCGTCACGTTGCCCTCATCATTTCTTCCTACCCACCGCCTCCACGTTGTCCTAATCATTCTTCCTACACCACTCTTCCCTACGTTATCATCTAGTTACTACATCCACCTCCACGTTGTCCTGTATATGTCTTCCCTACACAACTCCTCCCAAGTTGTCCCTAATCAGTCTCAACTAACATTCCTCCTCCACTTGTCCCTATACATGTGTTCCAAAACCACTCCTCCCTCACGTTGTCCCTAATCATGTCTTCCCTCTACAACCTCCTCCGTTTTCCATACACGTACTTCCCCTACACCTCCCCTCCACGTTGTTCCTACATCTGTCTTCCCTACACCACTCCATCACTGTCCCTACATCTGTATCCCTACCCACTCCTCCTCCACGTTGTCCCACATCATGTCTTCCCCTGACCATCCTCTCCACGTTGTCCCTACATCATGTCTTCCCTACACCACTCCTCCACGTTGCCCCTCATCATGTCTTCCTTTACACCACTCCTCCTCCACGTTGACCTACATCATGTTTCCCTACACATCTCCTCCAGTTGTCCCTACATCATGTCTTCCCTAGACCATCCCTCCTCCTCGTTGTCCCTACCTCAAGTCTTCCTCTACACTACTCCTCCAGGTTGTCCCTATATCATGTCTTCCCCTACACAGTCCCTCCTCCACGTTGTCCCTATATCAGGTCTTCCCTTACATCACTCCTCCTCCACGTTGACCCTACATCATGTCTTCCCCTACACCACTCCTCCTCAACGTTGTCCCCGCATCATGTCTTCCCGTAGCCCCTTCCTCCTCCACGTTGTCCCAACAACAAGTCTTCCTCTACAACACTCCTCCACGTTGTCCCTATATCATGTCTTACCGTACACCATCCCTCCTCCACGTTGTCCCTACATCATGTCTTCCCCTACACGACTCCTCCTCCATGTTATCCCTACATCATGTCTTCCCCTATATCGTCCTTCCTCAACGTTGTCCCTATATCATGTCTTCCCTTACACCGCTCCTCCTCTACGTTGACCCTATATCATGTCTTCCCCTACACAACTCCTCCTCCACGTTTTCCCTACATCATGTCTTCCCATAGATCTACCCTCGTCCACGTTTTCCCTACATCAAGTCTTCCTCTAAACCACTCCTCCACGTTGTCCCTACTTCATACCTTCCACTACACCACTCCTCCTCTATGTTGTCCCTACAATCATGAAGTCTTCATATACACACTCCCTCCTACACGTTTGTCCCATACATTATGTCTTCCACTACACATCCCTCCTCCACGTTGTCCCTCATATCATGCTTCCCTTACACCACTTCTCCTCCACGTTGACCCTACATCATGTCTTCCCCTACACCACTCCTCCTCCACGTTGTAACAACATCATGTCTTCCCCTAGACCATCCCACCCTCCACGTTGTCCTACATTATGTCTTCCACTACACTATCCCATCCTCCACGTTAGTCCCTATATCATGTCTTCCCTTACAACCACTTCTCCCGTTGTCCTACATCATGTCTTCCCCTTACATCCTCCTCCAGTTGTCCTACATCATTGTCTTCCCCTACACCATCCCTCCTCCACGTTGTCCCTACATCTTCTTTCTACACCACCCTCCTCCACGTTGTCCTACATCATGTCTTTTCCTACACCGACTCCACCTCCACGTTGTCTCCCAAATCATGTCTTCCCCTACACCACACTCCTCCTTCACGTTGTCCCTACATTATGTCTTACCCCTACACCTTTCCTCTCCACGTTGTCCCTGCATCATGTATACCCCTACAACAACTCCTCCTCGAAGTAGTCCCTTCATCATGTCATCCCTACACTGTTCCCTCCTCCACGTTTGTCCCTACATCATGTCACCCCTACTCCACTCCTCTCACGTTGTCCATACATCATGTCTTCACTTATACCACTTCTCTTCACGTTATCCTTACATCAGTCTTCCCCTACCCATCCCTCCTCCACGTGTCATTACATCATGTCTTTCCTCTACAACCACTCTCCCCACGTTGTCCGCTATTCATGTATTCACTTACGAAACTCCCCTCCACGTTGTCCATATATCATGTCTTCCCCTGCATCCCTCCTCCCGTTGTCCACTACATCATTTCTTCCCCTACACCACTCCTCCTCCACGTTGTCCCTGCCATCATGTCATCCCCTACACCACCCTCCTCACATCGTTACCTACATCATGTCTCCCTACACATTTCCCTCCTCCACGTTGTCCCTACATCATGTCACCCCTACTCCACTCCTCCTCACGTTGTCCCTACATCATGTCTTCCCCTATACCACTCCTCCACGTTGATCCTACATCATGTCTTCCCCTACACCATCCCTCCTCCACGTTGTCATTACATCATGCTTCTCTACACCACTCTCCCGTTGTCCGTACATCTGTTTCACTTACGAAACTCCACCTCCACGTTGTCCTAATCATGTCTTCCCCTGCATCCCTCCTCACGTTGTCACACATCATTTCTTCCCTAACCACTCCTCCTCCACGTTGTCCCTGCATCATGTCTTCCCTTACACCACTCCTTCCATCGATTGTCCTATATCATGTCTTCCCTACACCACTCCTCCTCCACGTTGTCCCTTACATCATGTCTTCCCTACACCACCCCTCCTCCACGTTGATCCATACATCAAGTCTTCCTCTAACCACTCCTCCACGTTGTCCTATATCAGTCTTCCCGTACACCATCACTCCTCTACGTTGTCACTACATCATGTCTTCCCCTACACGACTCCTCCTCCACGTTGTCCCTACATCATGTCTTCCCCTACACCATCCCTCTTCCACGTTGTCCCTATATTATGTCTTCCCCTACACCACGCCTCTTCAACGTTGTCCCTACATCATGTCTTCCCCTACACAATCCTCCTCCATGTTGTCCTACATCAGTCTTCCTCTACACCACTTCTCCACGTTGTCCCAGTCATGTATTCACTATACCATCCTCCTCCACGTTTGTCCCTACATCATGTCTTCCCCTACACACTCCTCCTCCACGTTATCCCTACATCATGTCTTCCCTACACTCCCTCCTCCACGTTGTACCTACTTCATGTCTTTCCTTACACCACTCCACCTCCACGATGACCCTACATCATGTCTTCCCCTACACCACTCCTCCACGTTGTCCCTACATCAACTCTTTCCCTAAACCACTCCTCCCACACGTTATCCCTACATCATGTCTACCCCTACACAATCCCTCCTCTACGTTGTCCCTGCTGCATCATGTCTTCCCCTACACAACTCCTCCTCCAAGTTGTCCCTACATCATGTCATTCCCTACACTTTTCCCTCCTCCACGATGTCCTTACATCATGTCTTCCCCTACGCCACTCCTCCTCCACGTTATCCCCAAATCATGTCTTCCCTTACACCATCCCTCCTCCACGTTGTGCCTACATCATGTCTTCCCCTACACCACTCCTCCCCTATGTTGCCCCTGCATCATGTCTTCCCTTACACCACTCCTACTCCATGTTGACCCTACATCATGTATTACGCTACACCACTCCTCCTCCACGTTGTAACTACATCATGTCTTCCCTTAGACCATCCCTCCTCCACGTTTTCCCTGCATCAAGTCATCCTCTACACCACTCCCCCACATTGTACCTATATCATGTCTTCCCGTACACCATCCCTCCTCCAGGTTGTCCCTACATCATGTCTTCCCCTACACGACTCCTCCTCCACGTCTTCCCCTACACCATCCCTCCTCCATGTCTTGCCTATTTCATGTCTTCCCTTACACCACTCCTCCACGTTGACCCTACATCAAGTCTTCCCCTACACCACTCCTCATCCACGTTGTCATTACATCATGTCTTCCCCTAGAGCATCCCTCCTCGACGTTGTCCCTGCATCAAGTCTTCCTCTACAACACTCCACGTTGGCCCTATATCATGTCTTACCGTACACCATCCCTCTTCGACGTTGTCCCTACATCGTGTCTTCCCCTACGCGATTCCTCCTACACGTTATCCCTACATCATGTCTTCCCCTACATCGTCCCTCCTCCATATTGTCCCTATAGCATGTCTTCCCTTACACCGCTCCACCTCTTCGGTGACCCTACATCATGTCTTCCCCTACACCACTCCTCCACCACGTTGACCGTATATCATGTCTTCCCCTACACCACTCCTCTTCCACGTTGTTCCTACATAATGTCTTCCCCTAGAACATCCCTCCTTCATGTTGTCCCTACATAATGTCTTCCTCTACACCACTCCCCCACGTTGTCCCTACATCATGTACTCCCTGACGCCACTCCTCCTCCACGTTGTCCCCATATCACGTCTCACACTACACCATTCCTCCTCAACGTTCATCCTACATCATGTCTTCAACTACACCACTCCTCCTCCGCTTCTTCCCCTACGCCATCCCTGCTACATGTTGTCCCTATATCATGTCTTCTCTTACACACCTCCATCTCCAAGTTGACCCTACATCATGTCTTCCCCTACACCACTCCTCCTCCACGTTGTCCCTACATCAAGTCCTCCCCTACAACACTCCTCCCCCACGTTATCCCTACATCATGTCTACCGCTACACCATCCCTCCTCTACGTTGTCCCTGCAGCAGGTGTTCCCCTACACAACTCCTCCTTCAAGTTGTCCCTACATCATGTCATCCCCTACACATTTCCCTCCTCCATGTTGTCCTTACATCATGTCTTCCCCTATGCCACTCCTCCTCCACGTTGTCCCCAAATCATGTCTTCCCCTACACCATCCCTCTTCCACGTTGTGCCTACATCATGTATTCCCCTACACCACTCCTCCCCTATGTTGCCCCAACATCATGTCTTCCCTTACACCACTCCTCCTCCACGTTGACCCTACATCATGTCTTACGCTACACCACTCCTCCTCCACGTTGTCCCTACATAATGTCTTCCCTTAGACCATCCCTCCACGTTTTCCCTACATCAAGACATCCTCTACACCACTCCACATTGTACCTATATCATGTCTTCCCGTACACCTTCCCTCCTCCACGTTGTCATTACATCATGTCTTCCCCTAGAGCATCCCTCCTCGACGTTGTCCCTGCATCAAGTCTTCCTCTACACCACTCCACCTTGGCCCTATATCATGTCTTACCGTACACCATCCCTCCTCGACTTTGTCCCTACATCGTGTCTTCCCATACACGTATTCTCCTCCACGTTATCCCTATATCATGTCTTTCCCTACATCGTCCCTCTCCATATTGTCACTATATCATGTCTTCCCTTACACCGCTCCACCTCTACGTTGACCCTACATCATGTCTTCCACTACACCACTCCTCCTCCACGTTGAACCTATATCATGTCTTCCCCTACACCACTCCTCCTTGACGTTGTTCCTACATAATGTCTTCCCCTAGAACATCCCTCCTCCATGTTGTACTTTCATAATGTCTTCCTCTACACCACTCCCCCACGTTGTCCCTACATCATATACTCCCTTACGCCACTCCTCCACGTTGTGCCCATATCACGTCTTACCATACACCATCCCTCCTCAACGTTGATCCTACATCATGTCTTCCCATACACCACTCCTCCTCCACGTTGTCCCTACATCATGTCTTCCCCCTAGACCATCAATCCTCCACCTTGTCCCTACATCAAGTCTTCCTCTAAACAACTCCTCCAAGTACTCCCTATATCATGTCTTCTCGTACACCATCCCTCCTCCACGTTGTCCATACATCATGTCTTCCCCTACACGACCCCTCCTCCGCTTCTTCCCCTACACCATCCCTGCTACACGTTGTCCCTAGATCATGTATTCCCTTACACCACTCCTCCTCCAAGTTGACCCTACGTCATGTCTTGCCCTACACCCCTCCTCCTCCTCGTTGTCCCTACATCAAGTCTTCCCCTACAACACTCCTCCTCCACGTTATCCCTACATCATGTCTACCCTACACCATCCCTCCTCCACGTTATCCCTGCATCATGTCTTCCCCTACACAACTCCTCCTCCAAGTTATCCCTACATCATGTCATCTCCTACACTATTCCCTCCTCCAAATTGTCCTTACATCATGTCTTCCCCCACACCACTCCTCCTCCACGTTGTCCCCAAATCATGTCTTCCCCTACACCATCCCTCTTCCACGTTGTACCTACATCATGTCTTCCCCTACACCACTCCTCCCCTATGTTGCCCCTGCATCATGTCTTCCCTTACACCACTCCTCCTCCACGTTGACCCTACATCATGTCTTACGCTACACCACTCCTCCTCCACGTTGTCCCTACATCATGTCTTCCCCCTAGACCATCAATCCTCCACGTTGTCCCTACATCAAGTCTTCCTCTACACAACTCCTCCAAGTACTCCCTATATCATGTCTTCCCATACACCATCCCTCCTCCACGTTGTCCATACATCATGTCTTCCCCTACACGACTCCTCCTCCGCTTCTTCCCCTACACCATCCCTGCTACACGTTGTCCCTATATCATTTATTCCCTTACACCACTCCTCCTCCAAGTTGACCCTACATCATGTCTTCCCCTACACCCCTCCTCCTCCTCGTTGTCCCTACATCAAGTCTTCCCCTACAACACTCCTCCTCCATGTTATCCCTACATCATGTCTACCCCTACACCATCCCTCCTCCACGTTGTCCCTGCATCATGTCTTCCCCTACACAACTCCTCCTCCAAGTTGTCCCTACATCATGTCATCTCCTACACTTTTCCCTCCTCCAAATTGTCCTTACATCATGTCTTCCCTTACACCACTCCTCCTCCACGTTGTCCCCAAATCATGTCTTCCCCTACACCATCCCTCTTCCACGTTGTACCTACATCATGTCTTCCCCTACACCACTCCTCCACTATGTTGCCCCTGCATCATGTTTTCCCTTACACCAATCCTCCTCCACGTTGACCCTACATCATGTCTTACGCTACACCACTCCTCCTCCACGTTGTCCCTACATTATGTCTTCCCCTAGAACATCCCTCCTCCATGTTGTACTTTCATAATGTCTTCCTCTACACCACTCCCCCACGTTGTCCCTACATCATATACTCCTTTACGCCACTCGTCCTCCACGTTGTCCCCATATCCCGTCTTACACTACACCATCCCTCCTCAACGTTGATCCTACATCATGTCTTCCCCTACACCACTCCTCCTCCACGTTGTCCCTACATCATATCTTCCCCCTAGACCATCAATCCTCCACGTTGTCCCTACATCAATTCTTCCTCTACACCACTCCTACAAGTACTCCCTATATTATATCTTCCCGTACACCATCCCTCCACGTTGTCCATACATCATGTCTTCCCCTACACGACTCCTCCTCCGCTTCATCCCCTACACCATCCCTGCTACACGTAGTCCCTATATCATGTCTTCCCTTACACCACTCCTTCTCCAAGTTGACCCTACATCATGTCTTCCCCTGCACCACTCCTCCTCCATGTTGTCCCTACATCAAGTCTTCCCCTACACCACTCCTCCCACACGTTATCCCTACATCATCTCTACCCCTACGCTATCCCTTCTCTACGTTGTCCCTGCATCATGTGTTCCCCTACACAACTCCTCCTCCAAGTTGTCACTACATCATCTCATCCCCTACACTTTTCCCTCCTCCACGTTGTCCTTACATCATGTCTTCCCCGACGCCACTCCTCCTCCACGTTGTCCCCAAATCATGTCTTCCCCTACAAAATCCCTCCTCCACGTTGTTCCTACATCATGTCTTCCCCTACACAACTCCTCCCCTATGTTGCCCCTGCATCATGTCTTCCCTTACACCACTCCTCCTCCACGTTGACCCTACATCATGTCTTACGCTACACCACTCCTCCTCCACGTTGTCCCTACATCATGTCTTCCCTTAGACCATCCCTCCACGTTTTCCCTATATCAAGTCATCCTCTACACCACTCCTCCACATTGTAACTATATCATGTCTTCCCGTACACCATCCCTCCTCCACGTTGTCATTACATCATGTTTTCCCCTAAAGCATCCCACCTCGACGTTGTCCCTGCATCAAGTCTTCCTCTACACCACTCCACGTTGGCCCTATATCATGTCTGACCGTACACCATCTCTCCTCGACTTTGTCCCTACATCGTGTCTTCCCCTACACGACTTCTCCTTCACGTTATCCCTATATCATGTCTTCCCCTACATCGTCCCTCCTCCATATTGTCACCATATCATGCCTTCCCTTACACCGCTCCACCTCTACGTTGACCCTATATCATGTCTTCCCCTACACCACTCCTCCTCCACGTTGAACTTATATCATGTTTTCCCCTACACCACTCCTCCTCAACGTTATTAATACACAATGTCTTCCACTAGAACATCCCTCCTATATGTTGTACTTTCATAATGTCTTCCTCTACACCACTCCCCTACGTTGTCCCTACATCATGTACTCCCTTACGCCACTCCTTCTCCACGTTGCCCCCATATCACGTCTTACCCTACACCATCCCTCCTCAACGTTGTCCCTACATCATTTCTTCCCCCTAGACCATCAATCCTCCACGTTGTCCCTACATCAAGTCGTCCTGAACACCACTCCTCCAAGTACTCCCTATATCATGTCTTCCCGTACACCATCCCTCCTCCACGTTGTCCATACATCATGTCTTCCCCTACACGACTCCTCTTCCGCGTCTTCCCCTACACCATCCCTGCTACACTATCCCTTCTCTACGTTGTCCCTGCATCATGTGTTCCCCTACACAACTCCTCCTCCTAGTTGTCCATACATCATGTCATCCCCTACACTTTTCCCTCCTCCACGTTGTCCTTACATCCTGTCTTCCCCTACACCACTCCTCCTCCACGTTGTCCCCAAATCATGTCTTCCCCTACACCACTCCTCCTCCACGTTGTCCCCAAATCATGTCTTCCCCTACACCATCTCTCCTCCACGTTGTACCTACATCATGTCTTCCCCTACACCACTCCTCAACTATGTTGCCCATGCATCATGTCTTCCCTTACACCACTCCTCCTCCACGTTGACCCTACATCATGTCTTACGCTACACCACTCCTCCTCCACGTTGTCCCTACATCATGTCTTCCCTTAGACCATCCCTCCAAGTTTTCCCTACATCAAGTCATCCTCTACACCACTCCCCCAAATTGTACCTATATCATGTCTTCCCGTACACCAACCCTCCTCCGCATTGTCATTACATCATGTTTTCCCCTAGAGCATCCCTCCTCGACGTTGTCCCTGCATCAAGTCTTCCTCTACACCACTCCAAGTTGGCCCTATATCATGTCTGACCGTACACCATCCCTCCTCGACTTTGTCCCTACATCATGTCTTCCCCTACACGACTTCTCCTTCACGTTATCCCTATATCATGTCTTCCCCTACATCGTCCCTCCTCCATATTGTCACCATATCATGTCTTCCCTTACACCGCTCCACCTCTACGTTGACCCTACATCATGTCTTCCCCTACACCACTCCTCCTCCACGTTGTTCCTACATAATGTCTTCCCCTAAAACATCCCTCCTCCATGTTGTACTTACATAATGTCGTCCTCTACACCACTCCCCCACGTTGTCCCTCCATCATGTACTCCCTTACGCCACTCCTCCTCCACGTTGTCCCCATATCGCTCTTACCCTACACCATCCCTCCTCAACGTTGATCCTACATCATGTCTTCCCCTAAACCACTCCTCCTCCACGTTGTCCCTTCATCATGTCTTCGCCCTAGACCATCAATCCTCCACGTTGTCCCTACATCAAGTCTTCCTCTACACCACTCCTCCAAGTACTCCCTATATCATGTCTTCCCGTACACAATCCCTCCTCCACGTTGTCCATACATCATGTCTTCCCCTACACAACTCCTCCTCCGCGTCTTCCCCTACACCATCCCTGCTACACGTTGTACCTATATCATGTATTCCCTTACACCATTCCTCCTCCAAGTTGACCCTACATCATGTCTTCCCTTACACCACTCCTCCTCCACGTTGTCCCTACATCAAGTCTTCCCCTACATCACTCCTCCCCCACGTTATCCCTACATCATGTCTACCCCTACACCATCCCTCCTCCACGTTGTCCCTGCATCATGTCTTCCCCTACATAACTCCTCCTCTAAGTTGTCCCTACATCATGTCATCTCCTACACTTTCCCTCCTCCACGTTGTCCTTACATCATGTCTTCCCCTACACCACTCCTCCTCCACGTCGTCCCCAAATCATGTCTTCCCCTACACCATCCCTCCTCCACGTTGTGCCTACATCATTTATTCCCCTACACCACTCCTCCGCTATGTTGACCCTGCATCATGTCTTCCCTTACACCACTCCTCCTCCACGTTGACCCTACATCATGTCTTACGCTACACCACTCCTCGTCCACGTTGTCCCTACATCATGTCTTCCCTTAGAACATCCCTCCTCCACGTTTTCCCTACATCAAGTCATCCTCTACACCACTCCTCCACATTGTACCTATATCATGTCTTCCCGTACACCATCCCTCCTCCACGTTGTCCCTACAGCATGTCTTCCCCTACACGACTCCTCCTCCACCTCTTCCCCTACACCATCCCTCCTCCATGTCTTCCCTATATCATTTCTTCCCTTACACCACTCCTCCTCCACGTTGACCCTACATCATGTCTTCCCCAACACCACTCCTCCTCACGTTGTCATTACATTATGTCTTCCCCTAGAGCATCCCTCCTCGACGTTGTCCCTGCATCAAATCTTCCTCTACACCACTCCACGTTGGCCCTATATCATGTCTTACCGTACACTATCCCTCCTCGACGTTGTCCCTACATCGTGTCTTCCCCTACGCGACTCCTCCTCCACGTTATCCCTACATCATGTCTTCCCCTTCATCGTCTCTCCTCCATATTGTCCCTATATCATGTCTTCCCTTACTCCGCTCCACCTCTACGTTGACACTACATCATGTCTTCCACTACACCATTCCTCCTCCACGTTGACCCTATATCATGTCTTCACTTACACCACTCCTCTTCCACGTTGTTCCTACATAATGTCTTCCCCTAGAACATCCCTCCTCCATGTTGTCACTACATAATGTCTTCCACTACACCATCCTCCCCACGTTGTCCCTACATCATGTACTCCCTTACGCCACTCCTCCTCCACGTTGTCACCATATCACCTCTTACCCTACACCATCCCTCCTCAACGTTGATCCTATATCATGTCTTCCCCTACACCACTCCTACACCTTGTCCCTACGTCATGTATTCCCCCTAGACCATCAATCGTCCACGTTGTCCCTACATCAAGTCTTCCTCTACACCTCTCCTCCAAGTACTCCCTATATCATGTCTTCCCGTACACCATCCCTCCTTCACGTTGTCCCTACATCATGTCTTCCCCTACACCACTCCTCATCCACGTTGTCATTACATCATGTCTTCCCCTAGAGCATCCCTCCTCGACGTTGTCCCTGCATCAAGTCTTCCTCTACACCACTCCACGTTGGCCCTATATCATGTCTTACCGTACACCATCCCTCTTCGACGTTATCCCTACATCGTGTCTTCCCCTACGCGACTCCTCCTCCACGTTATCCCTACATCATGTCTTCCCCTACATCGTCCCTCCTCCATATTGTCCCTATAGCATGTCTTCCCTTACACCGCTCCACCTCTTCGGTGACCCTACATCATGTCTTCCCCTACACCACTCCTCCTCCACGTTGACCGTATATCATGTCTTCCCCTACACCACTCCTCTTCCACGTTGTTCCTACATAATGTCTCCCCCTAGAACATCCCTCCTTCATGTTGTCCCTACATAATGTCTTCCTCTACACCACTCCCCCACGTTGTCCATACATCATGTACTCCCTGACGCCACTCCTCCTCCACGTTGTCCCCATATCACGTCTTACACTACACCATTCCTCCTCAACGTTGATCCTACATCATGTCTTCAACTACACCACTCCTCCTCAGCTTCTTCCCCTACGCCATCCCTGCTACACGTTGTCCCTATATCATGTCTTCTCTTACACAACTCCATCTCCAAGTTGACCCTACATCAAGTCTTCCCCTACAACACTCCTCCCCCACGTTATCTCTACATCATGTCTACCCCTACACCATCCCTCCTGTACGTTGTCCATGCAGCATGTGTTCCCCTACAGAACTCCTCCTTCAAGTTGTCCCAACATCATGTCATCCCCTACACTTTTCCCTCCTCCACGTTGTCCTTACATCATGTCTTCCCCTACGCCACTCCTCCTCCACGTTCTCCCCAAATCATGTCTTCCCATACACCATCCCTCTTCCACGTTGTGCCTACATCATGTCTTCCCCTACACCACTCCTCCCCTATGTTGCCCCTGCATCATGTCTTCCCTTACACCACTCCTCCTCCACGTTGACCCTACATCATGTCTTACGCTACACCACTCCTCCACGTTGTCCCTACATAATGTCTTCCCGTAGACCATCCCTCCACGTTTTCCCTACATCAAGTCATCCTCTACACCACTCCTCCACATTGTACCTATATCATGTCTTCCCGTACACCATCCCTCCTCCACGTTGTCATTACATCATGTCTTCCCCAAGAGCATCCCTCCTCGACGTTGTCCCTGCATCAAGTCTTCCTCTACACCACTCCACCTTGGCCCTATATCATGTCTTACCGTACACCATCCCTCCTCGACTTTGTCCCTACATCGTGTCTTCCCCTACACGACTTCTCCTCCACGTTATCCCTATATCATGTCTTCCCCTACATCGTCCCCCCTCCATATTGTCACTATATCATGTCTTCCCTTACACCGCTCCACCTCTACGTTGACCCTACATCATGTCTTCCCCTACACCACTCCTCCTCCACGTTGAACCTATATCATGTCTTCCCCTACACCACTCCTCCTCCACGTTGTTCCTACATAATGTCTTCCACTAGAACAGCCCTCCTCCATGTTGTACTTTCATAATGTCTTCCTCTACACCACTCCCCCACGTTGTCCCTACATCATATACTCCCTTACGCCACTCCTCCTCCACGTTGTCCCCATATCACGTCTTACCCTACACCATCCCTCCTCAACGTTGATCCTATATCATGTCTTCCCCTACACCACTCCTCCTCCACGTTGTCCCTACATCATGTCTTCCCCCTAGACCATCAATCCTCCACGTTGTCCCTACATCAAGTCTTCCTCTACACAACTCCTCCAAGTACTCCATATATCATGTCTTCCCGTACACCATCCCTCCTCCACGTTGTCCATACATCATGTCTTCCCCTACACGACTCCTCCTCCGCGTCTTCCCCTACACCATCCCTGCTACACGTTGTCCCTATATCATGTATTCCCTTACACCACTCTTCCTCAAGTTGACCCTACATCATGTCTTCCCCTACACCCCTCCTCCTCCACGTTGTCCCTACATCAAGACTTCTCCTACAACACTCCTCCTCCACGTTATCCCTACATCAGGTCTACCCCTACACCATCCCTCCTCCACGTTGTCCCTGCATCATGTCTTCCCCTACACAACTCCTCCTCCAAGTTGTCCCTACATCATGTCACCTCCTACACTTTTCCCTCCTCCAAATTGTCCTTACATCATGTCTTCCCCTACACCACTCCTCCTCCACGTTGTCCCCAAATCATGTCTTCCCCTACACCATCCCTCTTCCACGTTGTACCTACATCATGTCTTCCCCTACACCACTCCTCCCCTATGTTGCCCCTGCATCATGTCTTCCCTTACACCACTCCTCCTCCACGTTGACCCTACATCATGTCTTACGCTACACCACTCCTCCACGTTGTCCCTACATCATGTCTTCCCTTATAACATCCCTCCTCCACGTTTTCAGTACATCAAGTCATCATCTACACCACTCCTCCACATTGTACCGATATCATGTCTTCCCGTACACCACTCCTCCTCCACGTTGTCATTACATCATGTCTGCCCCTAGAGCATCCCTCCTCGACGTTGTCCCTGCATCAAGTCTTCCTCTACACCACTCCACGTTGGCCCTATATCATGTCTTACAGTACACCATCCCTCCTCGACGTTGTCCCTACATCGTGTCTTCCCCTACACGACTCCTCCTCCACGTTCTCCCTACATCATGTCTTCCAATACATCGTCCCTCCTCCATATTGTCCCTATAGCATGTCTTCCCTTACACCGCTCCACCTCCTCGGTGACCCAACATCATGTCTTCCCCTACACCACTCCTCCTCCACGTTGACCGTATATCATGTATTCCCCTACACCACTACTCTTCCACGTTGTTCCTACATAATGTCTTCCCCTAGAACATCCCTCCTCCATGTTGTACTTTCATAATGTCTTCCTCTACACCACTCCCTCACGTTGTCCCTACATCATATACTCCCGTACGCCACTCGTCCTCCACGTTGTCCCCATATCACGTCTTACACTACACCATCCCTCCTCAACGTTGATCCTACATCATGTCTTCCCCTACACCACTCCTCCTCCACGTTGTCCCTACATCATATCTTCCCCCTAAACCATCAATCCTCCACGTTGTCCCTACATCAATTCTTCCTCTACACCACTCCTACAAGTACTCCCTATATTAT
Organism: Panulirus ornatus; assembly: GCF_036320965.1. Taxonomy (NCBI): domain Eukaryota; kingdom Metazoa; phylum Arthropoda; class Malacostraca; order Decapoda; family Palinuridae; genus Panulirus; species Panulirus ornatus. Next base: position 27,639,272 of record NC_092278.1, read on the forward strand.
AACTTCCCGTACACCATCCCTCCACGTTGTCCATACATCATGTCTTCCCCTACACCATCCCTCCTCCACGTTGTGCCTACATCATTTATTCCCCTACACCACTCCTCCCCTATGTTGCCCCTGCATCATGTCTTCCCTTACACCACTCCTCCTCCAAGTTGACCCTACATCATGTCTTACTCTACACCACTCCTCCTCCACGTTGTCCCTACATCATGTCTTCCGTTAGAACATCCCTCCTCCACGTTTTCCCTACATCAAGTCATCCTCTACACCACTCCTCCACATTGTACCTATATCATGTCTTCCCGTACACCATCCCTCCTCCACGTTGTCCCTACAGCATGTCTTCCCCTACACGACTCCTCCCCCACGTCTTCCCCTACACCATCCCTCCTCCATGTCTTGCCTATATCATTTCTTCCCTTACACCACTCCTCCTCCACGTTGACCCTACATCATGTCTTCCCCAACACCACTCCTCCTCACGTTGTCATTACATTATGTCTTCCCCTAGAGCATCCCTCCTCGACGTTGTCCCTGCATCAAATCTTCCTCTACACCACTCCACGTTGGCCCTATATCATATCTTACCGTACACTATCCCTCCTCGACGTTGTCCCTATATCGTGTCTTCCCCTCCGCGACTCCTCCTCCACGTTATCCCTACATCATGTCTTCCCCTTCATCGTCTCTCCTCCATATTGTCCCTATATCATGTCTTCCCTTACTCCGCTCCACCTCTACGTTGACACTACATCATGTCTTCCACTACACCATTCCTCCTCCACGTTGACCCTATATCATGTCTTCACTTACACCACTCCTCTTCCACGTTGTTCCTACATAATGTCTTCCCCTAGAACATCCCTCCTCCATGTTGTCACTACATAATGTCTTCCACTACACCATCCTCCCCACGTTGTCCCTACATCATGTACTCCCTTACGCCACTCCTCCTCCACGTTGTCACCATATCACCTCTTACCCTACACCATCCCTCCTCAACGTTGATCCTATATCATGTCTTCCCCTACACCACTCCTACACCTTGTCCCTACGTCATGTATTCCCCCTAGACCATCAATCGTCCACGTTGTCCCTACATCAAGTCTTCCTCTACACCTCTCCTCCAAGTACTCCCTATATCATGTCTTCCCGTACAACATCCCTCCTTCACGTTGTCCCTAAATCATGTCTTCCCCTACACCACTCCTCATCCACGTTGTCATTACATCATGTCTTCCCCTAGAGCATCCCTCCTCGACGTTGTCCCTGCATCAAGTCTTCCTCTACACCACTCCACGTTGGCCCTATATCATGTCTTACCGTACACCATCCCTCTTCGACGTTGTCCCTACATCGTGTCTTCCCCTACGCGACTCCTCCTCCACGTTATCCCTACATCATGTCTTCCCCTACATCGTCCCTCCTCCATATTGTCACTATAGCATGTCTTCCCTTACACCGCTCCACCTCTTCGGTGACCCTACATCATGTCTTCCCCTACACCACTCCTCCTCCACGTTGACCGTATATCATGTCTTCCCCTACACCACTCCTCTTCCACGTTGTTCCTACATAATGTCTTCCCCTAGAACATCCCTCCTTCATGTTGTCCCTACATAATGTCTTCCTCTACACCACTCCCCCACGTTGTTCCTACATCATGTACTCCCTGACGCCACTCCTCCTCCACGTTTCCCCATATCACGTCTTACACTACACCATTCCTCCTCAACGTTGATCCTACATCATGTCTTCAACTACACCACTCCTCCTCCGCTTCTTCCCCTACTCCATCCCTGCTACACGTTATCCCTAAATCATGTCTTCTCTTGCACAACTCCATCTCCAAGTTGACCCTAAATCATGTCTTCCCCTACACCACTCCTCCTCCACGTTGTCCCTACATCATGTCTTCCCCTAAATCACTCCTCCTCCACGTTATCTCTACATCATGTCTACCCCTACACCATCCCTCCTCTACGTTGTCCCTGCAGCAGGTGTTCCCATAAACAACTCCTCCTTCAAGTTGTCCCTACATCATGTCATCCCCTACACTTTTCCCTCCTCCACGTTGTCCTTACATCATGTCTTCCCCTACGCCACTCCTCCTCCACGTTGTCCCCAAATCATGTCTTCCCCTACACCATCCCTCTTCCACGTTGTGCCTACATCATGTCTTCCCCTACACCACTCCTCCCCTATGTTGCCCCTGCATCATGTCTTCCCTTACACCACTCCTCATCCACGTTGACCCTACATCATGTCTTACGCTACACCACTCCTCCACGTTGTCCCTACATAATGTCTTCCCGTAGACCATCCCTCCACGTTTTCCCTACATCAAGTCATCCTCTACACCACTCCTCCACATTGTACCTATATCATGTCTTCCCGTACACCTTCCCTCCTCCACGTTGTCATTCCATCATGTCTTCCCCTAGAGCATCCCTCCTCGACGTTGTCCCTGCATCAAGTCTTCCTCTACACCACTCCACCTTGGCCCTATATCATGTCTTACCGTACACCATCCCTCCTCGACTTTGTCCCTACATCGTGTCTTCCCCTACACGACTTCTCCTCCACGTTATCCCTATATCATGTCTTCCCCTACATCGTCCCTCCTCCATATTGTCACTATATCATGTCTTCCCTTACACCGCTCCACCTCTACGTTGACCCTACATCATGTCTTCCCCTACACCACTCCTCCTCCACGTTGAACCTATATCATGTCTTCCCCTACACCACTCCTCCTCGACGTTGTTCCTACATAATGTCTTCCCCTAGAACATCCCTCCTCCATGTTGTACTTTCATAATGTCTTCCTCTACACCACTCCCCCACGTTGTCCCTACATCATATACTCCCTTACGCCACTCCTCCTCCACGTTGTCCCCATATCACGTCTTACACTACACCATCCCTCCTCAACGTTGATCCTACATCATGTCTTCCCCTACACCACTCCTCCTCCACGTTGTCCCTACATCATATCTTCCCCCTAAACCATCAATCCTCCACGTTGTCCCTACATCAATTCTTCCTCTACACCACTCCTACAAGTACTCCCTATATTATAACTTCCCATACACCATCCCTCCACGTTGTCCATACATCATGTCTTCCCCTACACCATCCCTCCTCCACGTTGTGCCTACATCATTTATTCCCCTACACCACTCCTCCCCTATGTTGCCCCTGCATCATGTCTTCCCTTACACCACTCCTCCTCCAAGTTGACCCTACATCATGTCTTACTCTACACCACTCCTCCTCCACGTTGTCCCTACATCATGTCTTCCCTTAGAACATCCCTCCTCCACGTTTTCCCTACATCAAGTCATCCTCTACACCACTCCTCCACATTGTACCTATATCATGTCTTCCCGTACATCATCCCTCCTCCACGTTGTCCCTACAGCATGTCTTCCCCTACACGACTCCTCCCCCACGTCTTCCCCTACACCATCCCTCCTCCATGTCTTCCCTATATCATTTCTTCCCTTACACCACTCCTCCTCCACGTTGACCCTACATCATGTCTTCCCCAACACCACTCCTCCTCACGTTTTCATTACATTATGTCTTCCCCTAGAGCATCCCTCCTCGACGTTGTCCCTGCATCAAATCTTCCTCTACACCACTCCACGTTGGCCCTATATCATGTCTTACCGTACACTATCCCTCCTCGACGTTGTCCCTATATCGTGTCTTCCCCTCCGCGACTCCTCCTCCACGTTATCCCTACATCATGTCTTCCCCTTCATCGTCTCTCCTCCATATTGTCCCTATATCATGTCTTCCCTTACTCCGCTCCACCTCTACGTTGACACTACATCATGTCTTCCACTACACCATTCCTCCTCCACGTTGACCCTATATCATGTCTTCACTTACACCACTCCTCTTCCACGTTGTTCCTACATAATGTCTTCCCCTAGAACATCCCTCCTCCATGTTGTCACTACATAATGTCTTCCACTACACCATCCTCCCCACGTTGTCCCTACATCATGTACTCCCTTACGCCACTCCTCCTCCACGTTGTCACCATATCACCTCTTACCCTACACCATCCCTCCTCAACGTTGATCCTATATCATGTCTTCCCCTACACCACTCCTACACCTTGTCCCTACGTCATGTATTCCCCCTAGACCATCAATCGTCCACGTTGTCCCTACATCAAGTCTTCCTCTACACCTCTCCTCCAAGTACTCCCTATATCATGTCTTCCCGTACAACATCCCTCCTTCACGTTGTCCATACATCATGTCGTCCCCTACACCACTCCTCATCCACGTTGTCATTACATCATGTCTTCCCCTAGAGCATCCCTCCTCGACGTTGTCCCTGCATCAAGTCTTCCTCTACACCACTCCACGTTGGCCCTATATCATGTCTTACCGTACACCATCCCTCTTCGACGTTGTCCCTACATCGTGTCTTCCCCTACGCGACTCCTCCTCCACGTTATCCCTACATCATGTCTTCCCCTACATCGTCCCTCCTCCATATTGTCACTATAGCATGTCTTCCCTTACACCGCTCCACCTCTTCGGTGACCCTACATCATGTCTTCCCCTACACCACTCCTCCTCCACGTTGACCGTATATCATGTCTTCCCCTACACCACTCCTCTTCCACGTTGTTCCTACATAATGTCTTCCCCTAGAACATCCCTCCTTCATGTTGTCCCTACATAATGTCTTCCTCTACACCACTCCCCCACGTTGTTCCTACATCATGTACTCCCTGACGCCACTCCTCCTCCACGTTGTCCCCATATCACGTCTTACACTACACCATTCCTCCTCAACGTTGATCCTACATCATGTCTTCAACTACACCACTCCTCCTCCGCTTCTTCCCCTACGCCATCCCTGCTACACGTTATCCCTATATCATGTCTTCTCTTACACAACTCCATCTCCAAGTTGACCCTACATCATGTCTTCCCCTACACCACTCCTCCTCCACGTTGTCCCTACATCATGTCTTCCCCTAAACCACTCCTCCTCCACGTTATCTCTACATCATGTCTACCCCTACACCATCCCTCCTCTACGTTGTCCCTGCAGCAGGTGTTCCCCTAAACAACTCCTCCTTCAAGTTGTCCCTACATCATGTCATCCCCTACACTTTTCCCTCCTCCACGTTGTTCTTACATCATGTCTTCCCCTACGCCACTCCTCCTCCACGTTCTCCCCAAATCATGTCTTCCCCTACACCATCCCTCTTCCACGTTGTGCCTACATCATGTCTTCCCCTACACCACTCCTCCCCTATGTTGCCCCTGCATCATGTCTTCCCTTACACCACTCCTCATCCACGTTGACCCTACACCATGTCTTACGCTACACCACTCCTCCACGTTGTCCCTACATAATATCTTTCCGTAGACCATCCCTCCACGTTTTCCCTACATCAAGTCATCCTCTACACCACTCCTCCACATTGTAACCTATATCATGTCTTCCCGTACACCATCCCTCCTCCACGTTGTCATTCCATCATGTCTTCCCCTAGAGCATCCCTCCTCGACGTTGTCCCTGCATCAAGTCTTCCTCTACACCACTCCACCTTGGCCCTATATCATGTCTTACCGTACACCATCCCTCCTCGACTTTGTCCCTACATCGTGTCTTCCCCTACACGACTTCTCCTCCACGTTATCCCTATATCATGTCTTCCCCTACATCGTCCCTCCTCCATATTGTCACTATATCATGTCTTCCCTTACACCGCTCCACCTCTACGTTGACTCTACATCATGTCTTCCCCTACACCACTCCTCCTCCACGTTGAACCTATATCATGTCTTCTCCTACACCACTCCTCCTCCACGTTGTTCCTACATAATGTCTTCCCCTAGAACATCCCTCCTCCATGTTGTACTTTCATAATGTCTTCCTCTACACCACTCCCCCACGTTGTCCCTACATCATATACTCCCTTACGCCACTCGTCCTCCACGTTGTCCCCATATCACGTCTTACCCTACACCATCCCTCCTCAACGTTGATCCTATATCATGTCTTCCCCTACACCACTCCTCCTCCACGTTGTCCCTACATCATGTCTTCCCCCTAGACCATCAATCCTCCACGTTGTCCCTACATCAAGTCTTCCTCTACACAACTCCTCCAAGTACTCCCTATATCATGTCTTCCCGTACACCATCCCTCCTCCACGTTGTCCATACATCATGTCTTCCCCTACACGACTCCTCCTCCGCGTCTTCCCCTACACCATCCCTGCTACACGTTGTCCCTATATCATGTATTCCCTTACACCACTCCTCCTCCAAGTTGACCCTACATCATGTCTTCCCCGACACCCCTCCTCCTCCACGTTGTCCCTACATCAAGACTTCCCCTACAACACTCCTCCACGTTATCCCTACATCAGGTCTACCACTACACCATCCCTCCTCCACGTTGTCCCTGCATCATGTCTTCTCCTACACAACTCCTCCTCCAAGTTGTCCCTACATCATGTCATCTACACTTTTCCGTCCTCCAAATTGTCCTTACATCATGTCTTCCCCTACACCACTCCTCCTCCACGTTGTCCCCAAATCATGTCTTCCCCTACACCATCCCTCTTCCACGTTGTACCTACATCATGTCTTCCCCTACACCACTCCTCCCCTATGTTGCCCCTGCATTATGTCTTCCCTTACACCACTCCTCCACGTTGACCCTACATCATGTCTTACGCTACACCACTCCTCCACGTTGTCCCTACATCATGTCTTCCCTTATAACATCCCTCCTCCACGTTTTCAGTACATCAAGTCATCCTCTACACCACGTTGTCCCTGCATCAAGTCTTCGTCTACACCACTCCACGTTGGCCCTATATCATGTCTTACAGTACACCATCCCTCCTCGACGTTGTCCCTACATCGTGTTTTCCCCTACACGACTCCTCCTCCACGTTCTCCCTACATCATGTCTTCCAATACATCGTCCCTCATCCATATTGTCCCTATAGCATATCTTCCCTTACACCGCTCCACCTCCTCGGTGACCCAACATCATGTCTTCCCCTACACCACTCCTCCTCCACGTTGACCGTATATCATGTATTCCCCTACACCACTACTCTTCCACGTTGTTCCTACATAATGTCTTCCCCTAGAACATCCCTCCTCCATGTTGTACTTTCATAATATCTTCCTCTACACCACTCCCCCACGTTGTCCCTACATCATATACTCCCTTACGCCACTCGTCCTCCACGTTGTCCCCATATCACGTCTTACACTACACCATCCCTCCTCAACGTTGATCCTACATCATGTCTTCCCCTACACCACTCCTCCTCCACGTTGTCCCTACATCATATCTTCCCCCTAGACCATCAATCCTCCACGTTGTCCCTACATCAATTCTTCCTCTACACCACTCCTACAAGTACTCCCTATACTATATCTTCCCGTACACCATCCCTCCACGTTGTCCATACATCATGTCTTCCCCTACACGACTCCTCCTCCGCTTCTTCCCCTACACCATCCCTGCTACACGTTGTCCCTATATCATGTCTTCCCTTACACCACTCCTTCTCCAAGTTGACCCTACATCATGTCTTCCCCTACACCACTCCTCGTCAATGTTGTCCTACATCAAGTCTTCCCCTACACCACTCCTCCCACACGTTATCCCTACATCATGTCTACCCCTACACTATCCCTTCTCTACGTTGTCCCTGCATCATGTGTTCCCCTACACAACTCCTCCTCCAAGTTGTCACTACATCATCTCATCCCCTACACTTTTCCCTCCTCCACGTTGTCCTTACATCATGTCTTCCCCTACGCCACTCCTCCTCCACGTTGTCCCCAAATCATGTCTTCCCCTACAAAATCCCTCCTCCACGTTGTTCCTACATCATGTCTTCCCATACACCACTCCTCCCCTATGTTGCCCCTGCATCATGTCTTCCCTTACACCACTCCTCCTCCACGTTGACCCTACATCATGTCTTACGCTACACCAATCCTCCTTCACGTTGTCCCTACATCATGTCTTCCCTTAGACCATCCCTCCACGTTTTCCCTATATCAAGCCATCCTCTACACCACTCCTCCACATTGTAACTATATCATGTCTTCCCGTACACCATCCCTCCTCCACGTTGTCATTACATCATGTTTTCCCCTAAAGCATCCCTCCTCGACGTTGTCCCTGCATCAAGTCTTCCTCTACACCACTCTACGTTGGCCCTATATCATGTCTGACCGTACACCATCTCTCCTCGACTTTGTCCCTACATCGTGTCTTCCCCTACACGACTTCTCCTTCACGTTATCCCTATATCATGTCTTCCAATACATCGTCCCTCCTCCATATTGTCACCATATCATTTCTTCCCTTACACCGCTCCACCTATAAGTTGACCCTACATCATGTCTTCCCCTACACCACTCCTCCTCCACGTTAAACTTAATCATGTCTTCCCCTACACCACTTCTCCTCAACGTTATTCCTACATAATGTCTTCCACTAGAACATCCCTCCTCCACGTTGTACTTTCATAATGTCTTACTCTACACCACTCCCCAACGTTGTCCCTACATCATGTACTCCCTTACGCCACTCCTTCTCCACGTTGTCCCCATATCATGTCTTACCCTACACCATCCCTCCTTCAACGTTGTCCCTACATCATGTCTTCCCCCTAGACCATCAATCCTCCACGTTGTCCCTACATCAAGTCGTCCTCAACACCACTCCTCCAAGTACTCCCTATATCATGTGTTCCCGTACACCATCCCTCCTCCACGTTGTCCATACATCATGTCTTCCCCTACACGACTCCTCTTCCGCGTCTTCCCCTACACCATCCCTGCTACACGTTGTCCCTATATCATGTATTCCCTTACACCACTCCTCCTCCAAGTTGACCCTACATCATGTCTTCCCCTACACCCCTCCTCCTCCACGTTGTCCCTACATCAAGTCTTCCCCTACAACACTCCTCCTCCACGTTATCCCTACATCATGTCTACCCCTACACCATCCCTCCTCCACGTTGTCCCTGCATCATGTCTTCCCCTACACAACTCCTCCTCCAAGTTGTCCCTACATCATGTCATCTCCTACACTTTTCCCTCCTCCACATTGTCCTTACATCATGTCTTACCCTACACCACTCCCCCTCCACGTTGTCCCCAAATCATGTCTTTCCCCTACACCATCCCTCTCCTCCACGTTTCTAACTCTCCCACACCTAAATCATGTCTTCTCCCTACCACTCCTCCACTTGTTGCCCTCATCATGTCTTCCCTTACACCACTCCTCCTCCACGTTGCCCTACCATCATGTCTTTTTTTTACCTTACACACTCCTCCTCCACGTGTTCCCTACATCCATGTCTTCCCTACAACATCCTCCTCCACGTTTTGTATCGTCTCCTACACACTCCTCCACTTGACATATGTCTTCCTACACACTCCTCTCCACGTTGTCATTACATCATGTCTTCCCTAGAGCATCCCTCTCGACGTTGTCCCTGCATCAAGTCTTCCTCTACACCACTCCACGTTGGCCCTATATCATGTCTTACGTACACCATCCCTCTCGCGTTGTCCTACATCGTGTCTTCCCTACACGATCTCCTCCACGTTATCCTACATCTGTCTTCCATAATGTCCTCCCATATTGCCTAAGCATGTCTTCCTTACACCGTCCACTCTTCGGTGACCCACATATGTCTTCCTACACTCTCTCCAGTTGACCGTATATCTGTCTTCCCCTAACACTCTCTTCCACGTTGTTCCTACTAAGTCTTCCCCTAGAAATTCCCTTCATGTTGTCCCTACATATTCTTCCTTACACCCCTCCCCCACTTTCCCTACATCATTACTCCTTACGCCATCTCTCCACGTTGTCCCATATCACTTTTACACTACACCATCCCTCCTCAACGTGATCCTACTATGTCTTCCCTACACCACTCCTCCCCCGTTGTCCCTACATCTTATCTTCCCTAGACCATCAATCCTCACTGTCTACATCAAGTCTTCCTTACACCTTTCAAGTATCCTATATCATTCTTCCGACACATCCCTCCACGTTGTCCCTACATCATTTCTTCCCCTACAGACTCCTCTCCGTCTTTCCCTACACATCAAGTTCTTCCCCTACACCACTCCTCCATCACATCGTTATCTCCTCCTACATCATGTCTACCCCTACACCATCCCTCCTCCACGTTGTCCCTGCATCATGTCTTCCCCTACACAACTCCTCCTCCAAGTTGTCCCTACATCATGTCATCTCCTACACTTTTCCCTCCTCCACATTGTCCTTACATCATGTCTTACCCTACACCACTCCCCCTCCACGTTGTCCCCAAATCATGTCTTCCCCTACACCATCCCTCCTCCACGTTGTACCTAAATCATGTCTTCCCCTACACCACTCCTCCCCTATGTTGCCCCTGCATCATGTCTTCTCTTACACCACTCCTCCTCCACGTTGACCCTACATCATGTCTTACGCTACACCACTCCTCCTCCACGATGTCCCTACATCATGTCTTCCCTTATAACATCCCTCCTCCACGTTTTCAGTACATCAAGTCATCCTCTACACCACTCCTCCACATTGTACCTATATCATGTCTTACCGTACACCACTCCTCCTCCACGTTGTCATTACATCATGTCTGCCCCTAGAGCATCCCTCCTCGACGTTGTCCCTGCATCAAGTCTTCCTCTACACCACTCCACGTTGGCCCTATATCATGTCTTACCGTACACCATCCCTCCTCGACTTTGTCCCTACATCGTGTCTTCCACTACACGACTCCTCCTCCACGTTATCCCTACGTCATGTCTTCCCCTATATCGTCACTCTTACATATTGTCCCTATATTATGTCTTCCCTTACACCGTTCCACCTCTACGTTGACCCTACATCATGTCTTCCCCTACACAATTCCTCCTCCACGTTGACCCTATATCATGTCTTCCCCTACACCACTCCTCCTCCACGTTGTTCCTACATAATGTCTTCCCCTAGAACATCCCTTCTCCATGTTGTACCTACATAATGTCTTTCTCTACACCACTCCCCCACGTTGTCCCTACATCATGTACTCCCTTACGCCACTCCTCCTCCACGTTGTCCCCATATCACGTCCTACCCTACACCATCCCTCCTCAACGTTGATCCTACATCATATCTTCCCCTACACCACTCCTCCTCCACGTTGTCCCTACATCTTATCTTCCCCTAGACCATCAATCCTCCACGTTGTCCCTACATCAAGTCTTCCTCTACACCACCTTCTACAAGTACTCACTATATCATATCTTCCCGTACACCATCCCTCCACGTTGTCCATACATCATTTCTTCCCCTACACGACTCCTCCTCCGCTTCTTTCCCTACACCATCCCTGCTACACGTTGTCCCTATATCATGTCTTCCCTTACACCACTCCTCCTCCAAGTTGACCCTATATCATGTCTTCCCCTACACCACTCCTCGTCCATGTTGTCCCTACATCAAGTCTTCCCCTACACCACTCCTCCCACACGTTATCCCTACATCATGTCTACCCCTACACTATAACTTCTCTACGTTGTCCCTGCATCATGTGTTCCCCTACACAACTCCTCCTCCTAGTTGTCCATACATCATGTCATCCCCTACACTTTTCCCTCCTCGACGTTGTCCTTACATCTTCTCTTCCCCTACGCCACTCCTCCTCCACGTTGTCCCCAAATCATGTCTTCCCCTACACCATCCCTCCTCCACGTTGTGCCTCCATCATGTCTTCCCCTACACCACTCCTCCCCTATGTTGCTCCTGCATCATGTCTTCCCTTACACCACTCCTCCATGTTGACCCTACATCATGTCTTACGCTACACCACTCCTCCTCCACGTTGTCCCTACATCATGTATTCCATTAGACCATCCCTCCTCCACGTTTTCCCGACATCAAGTCATCCTCTACACCACTCCTCCACATTGTACCTATATCATGTCTTCCCTTACACCATCCCTCCTTCACGTTGTCTCTATATCATGTCTTCCCATACACGACTCCTCCTCCACGTCTTCCCCTACACCATCCCTCCTCCATGTCTTGCCTATATCATGTCTTCCCTTACACCACTCCTCCACGTTGACCCTACATCATGTCTTACCCTACACCACTCCTCCTCCACGTTGTCATTACATCATGTCTGCCCCTAGAGCATCCCTCATCGACGTTGTCCCTGCATCAAGTCTTATTCTACACAACTCCCCGTTGGCCCTATATCATGTCTTACCGTACACCATCCCTCCTCGACTTTCTCCATACATCGTGTCTTCCACTACACGACTCCTCCTCCACGTTATCCCTACATCATGTCTTCCCCTATATCGTCCCTCTTACATATTGTCACTATATCATGTCTTCCCTTACACCGCTCCACCTCTACGTTGACCCTACATCATGTCTTCCCTTACACCACTCCTCCTCCACGTTGACCCTATATCATGTCTTCCCCTACACCACTCCTCCTCCACGTTGTTCCTACATAATGTCTTCCCCTAGAACATCCCTTTTTTCATGTTGTACCTATATAATGTCTTTCTCTACACCACTCCCCCACGTTGTCCCTACATCATGTACTCCCTTACGCCACTCCTCCTCCACGTTGTCCCCATATCACGTCTTACCCTACACCATCCCTCCTCAACGTTGATCCTACATCATATCTTCCCCTACACCACTTCTCCTCCACGTTGTCCCTTCATCAAGTCTTCCCCCTAGACCATCAATCCTCCACGTTGTCCATACATCAAGTCTTCCTCTACACCACTACTCCAAGTACTCCCTATATCATGTTTTCCGTACACCATCCCTCCTCAACAATGTCCATACATCATGTCTTCCCCTACGCGACTCCTCCTTCGCGTCTTCCCCTACACCATCCCTGATACACGTTGTCCCTATATCATGTCTTCCCTTACACCACTCCTCCTCCAAGTTGACCATACATCATGTCTTCCCCTACACCACTCCTACTCCACGTTGTCCCTACATCAAGTCTTCCCCTACACCACTCCTCCCCCAAGTTATCCCTACATCATGTCTACCCCTACACCATGCCTCCTCCACGTTGTCCCTGCATCATGTCTTCCCCTACACAACTCCTCCTCCAAGTTGTCCCTACATCATGTCATCCCCTACACTTTTCCCTCCTCCCCGTTCTCCTTACACCATATCTTCCCCTACGCCACTCCTCCTCCACTTTGTCCCCAAATCATGTCTTCCCCTACACCATCCCTCCTCCACGTTGTGCCTACATCATGTCTTCCCCTACACCACTCCTCCCCTATGTTGCCCCTGCATCATGTCTTCCCTTACACAACTCCTCCTCCACGTTGACCCTACATCATATCTTACGCTACACCACTCCTCCTCCACGTTGTCCCTACATTATGTCTTCCCTTAGACCATCCCTCCTCCACGTTTTCCCTACATCAAGTCATCCTCTACACCACACCTCCACATTTTACCTATATCATGTATCCCTATACACCATCCCTCCTCCACGTTGTCCCTACATCATGTCTTCCCCTACACGACTCCTTTTCCACGTCTTCCCCTACACCATCACTCCTCCATGTCTTTCCTATATCATGTCTTCCCTTACACCACTCCTCCTCCACGTTGACCCTACATCATGTCTTCCAATACACCATTCCTCCTCCACGTTGTCATTAAATCATGTCTTCCCCTAGAGCATCCCTCCTCGACGTTGTCCCTGCATCAAGTCTTCCTCTACACCACTCCACGTTGGCCCTATATCATGTCTTACCTTACACCATCCCTCCTCGACGTTGTCCCTACATCGTGTCTTCCCCTACACGACTCCTCCTCCACGTTATCCCTGCATCATGTCTTCCCTACATCGTCCCTCTTCCATATTCTCCCTATATCATGTCTTCCATTACACCGCTCCACCTCTACGTTGACCCTACATCATGTCTTCCCCTACACCACTCCTCCTCTACGTTGTCCCTACATCATGTCTTCCCCTAAACCACTCCTCCCCCACGTTATCCCTACCTACACAACTCCTCCTCCAAGTTGTCACTACATCATGTCATACCCTACACTTTTCCCTCCTCCACGTTCTCCTTACATCATGTCTTCCCCTACGCCACTTTTCCTCCGCGTTGTCACAAAATCATGTCTTCCCCTACACCATCCCTCCTCCACGTTGTCCCTAAATCATGTCTTTCCTTACACCACTTTTCCTCCACGTTGACCCTACATCATGTCTTCCCCTACACCACTCCTCCTCCACGTTGTCCCTACATTATGTCTTCCCCTAGACCATCCCTCCTCCACGTTGTCCCTACATCATATGTCTTCCTCTACACAACTCCCCCACGTTGTCCCTACATCATGTACTCCCTTACGCCACTCCTCCTCAACGTTGTCCACACATCATGTCTTCCCCTACACCATCCCTCCTCCACGTTGTCCCTACATCATGTCTTCCCCTACACCACTCCTCCAAGTTCTCCCTACATCATGTCTTCCCCTAGACCATCCCTCCTCCACGTTGTCCTTACATCAAGTCTTCCTCTACACCACTCCTCCACGTACTCCCTGTATCATGTCTTCCCGTACACCATCCCTCCTCCACGTTTTCCCTACATCATGTCTTCCCCTACATGACTCATCCTCCACGTCTTCCCCTACACCATCCCTCCTCCACGTTGTCCCTATATCATGTCTTCCCTTACACCACTCCTACTCCATGTTGACCCTACATTATGTCTTCCCCTACACCACTCCTCCTGCACGTTGTCCCCACATCATGTCATCCCCCTAAACCATCCCTCCTCCACGTTGTCCCTACATCAAGTGTTTCATCTACACCACTCCTCCACGTTTTCCCTATATCATGTCTTACCGAACACCATCCCGTGTCTACGTGATCCCTACATTATGTCTTCCCCTACACGACTCCTCATCCATGTTATCCCTACATCATGTCTTCCCCTACATCGTCCCTCCTCCACGTTGTCCCTATATCATGTCTTCCCTTACACCGCTCCTCCTCTACGTTGACCCTATATCATATCTTCCCCTACACCACTCCTCCTCCATGTTGTCCCTACATCATGTCTTCCCCTAGACCTTCCCTCGTCAACGTTTTCCCTACATCAAGTCTTCCTCTAAACCACTCCTCCACGTTGTCCCTATATCATGTCTTCCGTTACACCATCCATCCTCCACATTGTCCCTACATCATGTCTTCCCTTACACGACTCCTCCTCCAAATTGTCCCTATATCATGTCTTCCCCTACACCATCCCTCCCCACGTTATCCCTACATCATTTTTTCCGGTACACCACTTCTTCACGTTGTCCCTACTTCATATCTTCCCCTACACCACTCCTACTCTATGTTGTTACTACATCATGTCCTCATTTACACTTCTCCTCCTCCACGTTGTCCCTACATTATGTCTTCCATTACACCATCTCTCCTCCACGTTCTACCTATATCATGTCTTCCCCTACACCACTCCATCTCCACGTTGTCCCTGTATCATGTCTTGCCCTACACCACTCCCCCTCCACGTTGTCCCTACATCATGTCTTCCCTTAAACAATCCCTCTTCCACGTTCTCCTTACATCATATCATCCCCCACAGCACGCCTACTCCAAATTGTCACAACATTATGAGTTCCCCTCCACCACTCCACCTCCATATTGTCCCTAAATCATGTCTTTCCCTACACCATACCTCTTCCACGTTGTCCTTACATCATATCTTTCCCTGCACCATTCCTATTCCAAGGTGTCCCTACATCATGTCTTCCCTTACACCACTCCTACTCCAAGTTGTCCCTACTTCATGTCTTCCCCTACACCACTGCTTATTCAGGTTGTCCCAACATCATGTCTTCCTCTACACCATTCCTCCTCCAGGTTGTCCCTACATCATGTCTTCCCCTACACCATCCCTCCTTCACGTTGTCCCTATATCATGTCTTCCCCTACACCAATACTCCTCCACGTTATCCCTACATCATGTCTACCCCTACACCATCCCTCCTCCACGTTGTCCCTGCATCATGTCTTCCCCTACACAACTCCTCCTCCAAGTTGTCACTACATCATGTCATCCCCTACACCACTCCTCCTCCACGTAGTCCCTACCTCATGTCCCCCCTACACTATCCCTCCTCCACGTTGTCCCTAAATCATGTCTTTCCTAACACCACTCCTCCTTCAGTTGACACTAAATCATGTTTTAACCTACTCGACTCCTCCTCCACGTTGTCCCTACATCATGTCTTCCCCTACACCATCTCTCCACGTTATCCCTACATCATGCTTCCTCTAAACCACTCCTCCTCCACGTTGTCCCTACATCACGTCTTCACTGACACCACTCCTTCTCCAAGTTATCCCTACATCAACTCTCCCCTACACTATCCCTCCTCCACGTTGTACCTAAATCATGTCTTCCCTTACACCACTCCTCCTCCACTTGACCCTATATCATGTCTTCCCTTACACGACTCCTCCTCCAAGTTGTCCCTATATCATGTCTTCCCCTACACCATCCCTCCCCCACGTTGTCCCTACATCATTTTTTCCGGTACACCACTTCTCCTTCACGTTGTCCCTACTTCATATCTTCCCCTACACCACTCCTACTCTATGTTGTTACTACATCATGTCCTCATTTACACTTCTCCTCCTCCACGTTGTCCCTACATTATGTCTTCCATTACACCATCTCTCCTCCACGTTCTACCTATATCATGTCTTCCCCTACACCACTCCATCTCCACGTTGTCCCTGTATCATGTCTTGCCCTACACCACTCCCCCTCCACGTTGTCCCTACATCATGTCTTCCCTTAAACAATCCCTCTTCCACGTTCTCCTTACATCATATCATCCCCCACAGCACGCCTACTCCAAATTGTCACAACATTATGAGTTCCCCTCCACCACTCCACCTCCATATTGTCCCTAAATCATGTCTTTCCCTACACCATACCTCTTCCACGTTGTCCTTACATCATATCTTTCCCTGCACCATTCCTATTCCAAGGTGTCCCTACATCATGTCTTCCCTTACACCACTCCTACTCCAAGTTGTCCCTACTTCATGTCTTCCCCTACACCACTGCTTATTCAGGTTGTCCCAACATCATGTCTTCCTCTACACCATTCCTCCTCCAGGTTGTCCCTACATCATGTCTTCCCCTACACCATCCCTCCTTCACGTTGTCCCTATATCATGTCTTCCCCTACACCAATACTCCTCCACGTTATCCCTACATCATGTCTACCCCTACACCATCCCTCCTCCACGTTGTCCCTGCATCATGTCTTCCCCTACACAACTCCTCCTCCAAGTTGTCACTACATCATGTCATCCCCTACACCACTCCTCCTCCACGTAGTCCCTACCTCATGTCCCCCCTACACTATCCCTCCTCCACGTTGTCCCTAAATCATGTCTTTCCTAACACCACTCCTCCTTCAGTTGACACTAAATCATGTTTTAACCTACTCGACTCCTCCTCCACGTTGTCCCTACATCATGTCTTCCCCTACACCATCTCTCCACGTTATCCCTACATCATGCTTCCTCTAAACCACTCCTCCTCCACGTTGTCCCTACATCACGTCTTCACTGACACCACTCCTTCTCCAAGTTATCCCTACATCAACTCTCCCCTACACTATCCCTCCTCCACGTTGTACCTAAATCATGTCTTCCCTTACACCACTCCTCCTCCACTTGACCCTATATCATGTCTTCCTCTACACCACTCCTCCTCAACGTTGTTCCTACATAATGTCTTCCCTTAGAACATCCCTCCTCCAAGTTGTCCCTACATAATGTCTTCCTCTACACCAGTCCCCCACGTTGTCCCTAGATCATGTACTCCCTTACGCCACTAATCCTACACGTACTCCACATATCATGTCTTACCCTACACCATCCCTCGTAAACGTTGATCCTACATCATGTCTTCCCCTACACCACTCCTCCTCCACTTTGTCCCTACATCATGTCCTCCCCCTAGACCATCAATCTTCCACGTTGTCCCTACATCAAGTCTTCCTCTATAACACTCCTCCAAGTACTCCCTATAACATGTCTTCCCGTACACCATCTCTCCTCCACGTTGTCCATACATCATGTCTTCCCCTAAACGACTCCTCATGCGCGTCTTCCCGTACACCATCCCTGCTCCACGTTGTCCCTATATCATGTCTTCCCTTGCACCACTCCTCCTCCACGTTGACCCTACATCATGTCTTCCCCTACACCACTCCTTCTCCACGTTGTCCCTACATCAAGTCTTCCCCTACACCACTCCTCCCCCACGTTATCCCTACATCATATCTACCTCTACACCATCCCTCCTCCACGTTGTCCATGCATCATGTCTTCCCCTACACAACTCCTCCTCCAAGTTGTCCCTACATCATGTCATCCCCTACACTTTTCCCTCCTCCACGTTGTCCTTACATCATGTCTTCCCCTACGCCACTCCTCCACGTTGTCCCCACATCATGTCTTCCCCTACACCATCCCTCCTCCACGTTGTGCCTACATCATGTCTTCCCCTACACCACTCCTCCCCTATGTTGCCCTTGTATCATGTCTTCCCTTACACCACTCCTCCTCCACGTTGACCCTACATCATGTCTTACGCGACACCACTCCTCCTCCACGTTGTCCCTACATCATGTCCTCCCTTAGACAATCCCTCCTACACGTTTTCCCTACATCAAGTCATCCTCTACACCACTTCTCCACATTGTACCTATATCATGTCTTCCCGTACACCATCCCTCCTCCACGTTGTCCCTACATCATGTCTTCCCCTGCACCACTCCTCCTCCACGTCTTCCCCTACACAATCCCTCCTCCATGTCTTGCCTATATCATGTCTTCCCTTACACCACTCCTCCTCCACGTTGACCCTACATCATGTCTTCCCCTACACCACTCCTCCTCCACGTTGTCATTACATCATGTCTTCCCCTAGAGCATCCCTCCTCGACGTTGTCCATGCATCAAGTCTTCCTCTACACCACTTCACGTTGACCCTATATCATGTCTTACCGTACACCATCCCTCCTCGACGTTGTCCCTACATCGTGTCTTCCCCTACAAGACTCCTCCTCCACGTTATCCCTACATCATGTCTTCCCCTACATCGTCCCTCCTCCATATTGTCCCTATATCATGTCTTTCCTTACTCCGCTCCACCTCTACGTTGACCCTACATCATGTCTTCCCCTACACCACTCCTCCTCCACGTTGACACTATATCATGTCTTCCCCTACACCACTCCTCCTCCACGTTGTTCCTACATAATGTCTTCCCCTAAAACATCCCTCCTCCATGTTGTCCCTACATAATGTCTTCCTCTACACCACTCCCCCACGTTGTCCCTACATAATGTAATCCCTTACGCCACTCCTCCTCCACGTTGTCCCCTTATCATGTCTTAGCCTACACCATCCCTCCTCATCGTTGATCCTACATATTGTCTTCCCCTACACCACTCCTCCTCCACGTTGTCCCTACATCATGTCTTCCCCCTAGACCACCAATCCTCAACGTTGTCCCTACATCAAGTCTTCCTCTACACCACTCCTCCAAGTACTCCCTATATCATATCTTCCCGTACACCATCCCTCCTTCACGTTGTCCATACATCATATCTTCCCCTACACGACTCCTCCTCCGCGTCTTCCCCTACACCATCCCTGCTCCACGTTGTCCCTATATCATGTCTTCCCTTACACCACTCCTCCTCCAAGTTGACCCTACATCATGTCTTCCCCTACACCACTCCTCCTCCACGTGGTCCCTACATCAAATCTTCCCCTACACCACTCCTCCCCCACGTTATCCCTACATCATGTCTACCCCTACACCATCCCTCCTCCACGTTGTCCCTGCATCATGTCTTCCCCTACACAACTCCTCCTCCAAGTTGTCCCTACATCATGTCATCCCCTACACTTTTCCCTCCTCCACGTTGTCCTTAAATCATGTCTTCCCCTACACCACTCCTCCACGTTGTCCCCAAATCATGTCTTCCCTACACCATCCCTCCTCCACGTTGTGCCTACATCATGTCTTCCCCTACACCACTCCTCCCCTATGTTGCCCCTGCATCATGTCTTCCCCTACACCACTCCTCCTCCACGTTGTCCCTACATCATGTCTTCCCCTAGACCATCCCTCCTCCACGTTGTCCCCACATCAAGTCATCCTTTACAAACTCCTCCACGTTAGCCCACTATCATGTCTTGCCGTACACCATACCTCCTCCACGTTGTCCCTACATCATGTATTCCTTTACACGACTCCTCCTCCACGTCTTCCCCTAAACCATCCCTCCTCCACTTTGTCCCTATATCATGTCTTCCCTTACACCACTCCTCCTCCACGTTGACCCTACATCGTGTCTTCCCCTACACCACTCCTCCTCCACGTTATCCCCACTTCATGTCTTCCCCTACACCATCCCTCCTCCACGTTGTCCCAAAAATATGTCTTCCCTTACACCACTCTTCCTCCACGTTGACCCTACATTATGTCTTTCCCTACAGCACTCCTCCTCCACGTTATCCCTATATCATGTCTACCCCTACACCACTCCTCCCCCACGTTATCCCTACATCATGTCTACCCCTACACCATCGCTCATCCACGTTGTCCCTACATCATGTCTTCCCCTACACCACTCCTCCTCCACGTTCCCCCTGCGTCATGTCTTCCCTTACACCACTCCTCCTCCACGTTGACCCTACATCCAGTCTTCCCCTACACCACTCTTCCTCCACGTTGTCCCTACATCATGTCTTCCCCTAGACCATCCCTCCTCCACGTTGTCCCTATATCAAGTCTTCCTCTACACAACTCCTCCACGTTGTCCCTATATCATATCTTCCCGTACACCATCCCTCCTCCACGTTGTACCTACATCATGTCTTCCCCTACACGACTCCTCCTCCACGTCTTCCCCTACACCAATAATATGTCTTCCCTTACACCACTCCTCCTCCACGTTGACCCTACATTATGTCTTTCCCTACAGCACTCCTCCTCCACGTTATCCCTATATCATGTCTACCCCTACACCACTCCTCCCCCACGTTATCCCTACATCATGTCTACCCTTACACCATCGCTCCTCCACGTTGTCCCTACATCATGTCTTCCCCTACACCACTCCTCCTCCAAGTTGTCCCTATATCATGTCTTCCCTTACACCACTCCTCCTCCACCCTGACCCAACATCATGTCTTCCCTTACACCACTCCTCCTCCACGTTGTCCCCACATCATGTCTTCTCCTAAACCATCCCTCCTCGACGTTGTCCCTACATCAAGTCTTCCTCTACATCATTCCTCCACGTTGCCCCTATATCATGTCTTTCCGTACACCATCCGTCCTCCACGTTGTCCCTATATCATGTATTCCCCTGCACGGCTCCTCCTCCACGTTGTCCCTACATCATATCTTCCCCTACACGACTCCTCCTCCAGGTCTTCCCCTACACCATCCCTCCTCCAAGTTGTCCCTATATCAAGTCTTCCCTTGCACCACTCCTCCTCCACTCTGACCCTATATCATGTCTTCTCCTACAACACTCCTCCACGTTGTCCCTACATCATGTCTTCCCCTAGACCTTCCCTCGTCCACGTTTTCCCTACATCAAATCTTCCACTAAACCACTCCTCCACGTTGTCCCTATATCATGTCTTCCCGTACACCATCCCCCCTTCACGTTGTCCGTACATCATGTCTTCCCCTACACGACTCCTCCACGTTGTCCCTATATCATGTCTTCCCCTTAACCATCCCTCATCCACGTTGTCCCTACATCATTTCTTCCACTACACCACACCTCGTTCACGTTGTCCCTATATCATGTCTTCCCTTACACCACTCCTCCTCTAAGTTGTCCCTACATCATGTCTTGCCTTACACTACTCCTCCTCCACGTTGTCCCTACATTATGTCTTCCACTACACCATCCCTCCTCCACGTTGTCCCTACATCATGTCTTCCCCTACACCACTTATCCACGTTGTCCCTACATCATTTCTTCCGCTACACCACTCCTCCTTCGCGTAGTCTTCCCCTACACCACTCCTTCTCTAAGTTGTCCCTACATTATGTCTTCCCTTACACTACTCCACCTCCACATTGTCCCTACATTATGTCTTCCACTACATTATCCCTCCTCCACGTTGGACCCTACATCATGTTTTCCCCTACACCACTCCTCCTCCACGTTGTCCCTACATCATCTCTTCCCCTAAAACATCCCTCCTCCATGTTGTCCTTACATCATGTCATCCACTACACCACTCCTCCTCCAAATTGTCCCTACATTATATGTTCCCCTACACCACTCCTCCTCCACATTGTCCCTAAATCATTTCTCTCCCTACACCATCCCTCTTCCACGTTGTCCTTACATCATGTCTTCCCCTCCACCGCTCTCTTCCAAGTTGTCCCTACATCATGTCTTCCCTTACACAATCACTCCTCCACGTTGTCCCTACATCATGTCTTCCCCTACACCACTCCTTATTCACGTTGTCCCTACATCATGTCTTCCTCTGCACCATTCCTCTTCCAGGTTGTCCATACATCATGTCTTCCCCTACACCATCCCTCCTTCACGTTATCCCTACATCATGTCTTCTACTACACCACTCCTCCTCAACGTTGTCCCTACATCATTTCTTCCCTGACACCACTCCTCCTCCACGTAGGCCCTACATCATGTCCCGCCTACACTATCCCTCCTCCACGTTGTCCTTAGATCATGTCTTCCCCTAGGCCATCCCTCCTCAACGTTGTCCCTACATCAAATCTTCCCTGACACCACTCCTCCTCCACGTAGGCCCTACATCATGTCACGCTTACACTATCCCTCCTCCACGTTGTCCCTAAATCATGTCTTCCCATAGACCATCCCTCCTCAACGTTATCCCTACATCGTGTTTCCTCTAAACCACTCCTCCTCCACGTTCTCCCTGCATCACGTCTTCCCTGACACCACTCCTCCTACACGTTATCCCTACATCATGTCTCCCCTACATTATCCATCATCCACGTTGTCCCTAAATCTTGTCTTCCCTTACACCACTCTTCCTCCACGTTGACCATATATCATGTCTTCTCCTACACCACTCCTCCTCCACGTTGTCCCTACATCATGTCTTCCCCTAGAGCATCCCTCCTCGACGTTGTCTCTACATCATGTCTTCTCTACACCACTCCCCCACAGTGTCCCTACATCATGTACTCCCTTACACCACTCCTCCTCCACGTTGTCCCCACATCATGTTTTCCCCTACACCATCCCTCCTCCACGTTGACCCTATATCATATCTTCCCCTACACCACTCCTCCACCACGTTGTCCCTACATCATGTCTTCCCCTAGACCATCCCTCCTCCACGTTGTCCCTACATCAAGTCTTACTTTACACCAATCCTCCACGTACTCCCTATATCATGTCTTCCCGTACACCATCCCTCCTCCACGTTGTCCCTACATCATGTCTTCCCCTACACGACTCCTCCTCCACGTCTTCACTTACACTATCCCTCCTCCATGTTGCCCCTATATCATGTCTTCCCTTACACCATTCCTCCCCACGATGACACTACATCATGTCTTCCCTTACACCACTCCTCCTCCACGTTGTCCCTACATCATGTCTTCACCTACACCACTCCTCCCCAAGGTTATCCCTACAGCATGTCTACCCATACACCCTCCCTCCTCCACGTTGTCCCTGCATCATGTCTTCCTCTACACAACTCCTCCTCCAAGTTGTCCCTACATCAAGTCATCCCCTACACTTTTCCCTCCTCCACGTTGTCCTTATATCATGTCTTCCCATACACTATCCCTCATCCACGTTGTCCCTACATCATGACTTCCCCTACACCACTCCTTCACGTTTCCCCTGCATCATGTCTCCCTTACACCACTCCTCCTCCACGTTGACCCTACATCATGTCTTCCCCTAAACCACTCCTCCTCCACGTTGTCCCTACATCATGTATTCCCCTAGACCATCCCTCCTTCACGTTGTCCCTACATCAAGTCTTCATCTACACCACTCCTCCACGTTGTCCCTATATCATGTCTTTCCGTACACCATCCCTCCTCCAAGTTGTCCCCATATCATGTCTTCCCTTACACCACTCCTCTTCCACGTTGACCCTACAACTTGGCTTCCCCTACACCACTCTTCCTCCACATTGTCCCTACATCATGTCTTCCCCTAGACCGTCCCTCCTCCACGTTGTCCCAATATCAAGTCTTCCTCTACACAACTCCTCTACGTTGTCCCTATATCATGTCTTCCCGTACACCATCCCTCCTCCACGTTGTTCCTACATCATGTCTTCCCCTACACGACTCCTCCTCCACGTCTTCCCTTACACCATCCCTCCTCCAAGTTGTCCCTATATCATGTCTTCCCTTACACTCCTCCTCCTCCACGCTGACCCTACACCACGTCTCCCCCAACAACACTCCTCCTCCAAGTTGTCCCTACATCATGTCTTCTCCTAGACCTTCCCTCGTCCACGTTTTCAATACATCAAGTCTTCCTCTAAACCACTCCTCCACGTTGTCCCTATATCATGTCTTCCCGTACAATATCCCTCCTCCACGTTGTTCCTACATCATGTCTTCCCCTACAAGACTCCTCCACGGTGTCACTATATCATGTCTTCCCCTAAACCATCCCTCATCCACGTTGTCCCTACATCATCTTTTCCACTACACCACTCCTCCCTCACGTTGTCCCTATATCATGTCTTCCCCTACACCACTCCTCCTCTAAGTTGTCCCTACATCATGTCTTCCCTTACACTACTTCTCCTCCAAGTTGTCCCTACATTATGTCTTCCACTACACTATCCCTCCTCCGCGTTGTCCCTACATCATGTCTTCCCCTACACCACTCCTTCTCCACGTTGTCCATGTATCATGTCTTCCCCTCCACCACTCCTCCTCCACGATGTCCCAACATCATGTCTTCCCCTACACCACTCCTCCTCCACGTTAACCCTACATCATGTCTTCCCCTACATCGTCCCTCCTCCACGTTGTCCCTATATCATGTCTTCACTTACACCGCTCCACCTCTACGTTGACCCTACATCATGTCTTCCCCTACACCACTCCTCCTTCACGATGTCCCTACATCATGTCTTCCCCTAGACCTTCCCTCTTCCACGTTTTCTCTACATCAAGTCTTCCTCTAAACCACTCCTCCACGTTGTCACTATTTCAGGTCTTCCCCTACACCACTCCTCCTCTACGTTGTCCATACTTCTTGTTTTCCCTTAAACTACTCCTCCTCCACGTTGTCCCTACATTATGTCTTCGAATACACCATCCCTCCTCCACGTTGTCCCTACATCATGTCTTCATCTAAACCATCACTCTCACGTTGTCCCTACCTCATATGTTCCCCTACACCATCCCTCCTCCACGTTCTCCCTATGTCATGTCTTCCCCTACACCATCCCTAATCCACGTTGACCCTTAATCATGTCTTCCCCTACACCATGCGTCATCCACGTTTTCCCTACATAATTTCTTCCACTACACCATCCTTACTCCACTTTGTCCCTACATAATGTCTTCCGCTACACCATCCCTCCTCCACGTTGTCCTTACATCATGTCTTCTCCTACACCGTCTCTCCTCCACGTTGTCTTCACCAACACCATTCCTCTTCCGCGTTGTCCCTACATCATATCTTACTCTACACCACTCCTCCTCCACGATGTCCCTACATCATATCTTCCCCTACACCACCTCCCCACTCTCCTTACACAGCTTCCCCTACACTCCTCCTCCGTTCCCTACATCATTTCTTTCCCTACACTTTCCCTCGTCCACGTTGTCCCTACATCATGTCTTCCAATATGCCACTCCTTCTCCACGTTCTCCCTACATTATGTCTTCCCCTACACCATCCCTCCTCCACGTTGTCCCTACATCATGTCTTCCCTTACACCAATCCTCCCCATGTTGTCCCTACATCATGTCTTCCCCTACACCATCCCTCTTCCACGCTGTCCCTACATCATGGCTTCCCCTACACCACTCCTACTCCACGTTGTTCCTACTTCATGTCTTCCACTACACCATCCCTCCTCCATGTTGTCCCTACATCATGTCTTCCCTTACACCACTGCTGCTCTACGTTGTCCCTACATCATGTCTTCCCCTGCACCATCTCTCCTCCATGTTGTTCCTATATCATGTCTTCAACCACACCACTCCTACTTCACGTTGTCCCTACATCATGTTCTTCCCCTACACCACTCCTCCTCCACGATGTGACTACATCATGTCTTCCCTTACACCACCCCTCCTCCAGGTTGTCCCTACATCATGTCTTGCCCACACCATCCCTCCTCCACGTTGTCACTACATTATTTCTTCCCCTACACCACTCCTCCTAAACGTTGTCCCTACATTATCTCTTCCCCTATACCATTCCTCCTTCACTTTGCCCCTATATCATGTCTTCCCTTACCCAAACCTCCTTCACGCTGTCCCTACATTATGTCTTAACCTACACCACACCTCCTCCACGTTGTCCCTACATCAAGTCTTCCCCTACAACATCGATCCTTTACGTTTTCCTTACATCATGTCTTCCCCTCCACCACTCCTCCTCCACGTTATCCCTGTATAATGTCTTCCCCTACACCACTCCTCCTCCATGTTGTCCCTACATAATGTCTTCCGCTACACCATCCCTCCTCCACGTTGTCCTTACATCATGTCTTCTCCTACACCGTCTCTCCTCCACGTTGTCTTCACCAACACCATTCCTCTTCCGCGTTGTCCCTACATCATATCTTACTCTACACCACTCCTCCTCCACGATGTCCCTACATCATATCTTCCCCTACACCAACCCTCCCCCACGTTCTCCTTACATCAGGTCTTCCCCTAAAACACTCCTCCTCCACGTTCTCCTTACATCATTTCTTTCCCTACACTTTCCCTCGTCCACGTTGTCCCTACATCATGTCTTCCAATATGCCACTCCTTCTCCACGTTCTCCCTACATTATGTCTTCCCCTACACCATCCCTCCTCCACGTTGTCCCTACATCATGTCTTCCCTTACACCAATCCTCCCCCATGTTGTCCCTACATCATGTCTTCCCCTACACCATCCCTCTTCCACGCTGTCCCTACATCATGGCTTCCCCTACACCACTCCTACTCCACGTTGTTCCTACTTCATGTCTTCCACTACACCATCCCTCCTCCATGTTGTCCCTACATCATGTCTTCCCCTACACCACTGCTGCTCTACGTTGTCCCTACATCATGTCTTCCCCTGCACCATCTCTCCTCCACTGTTGTTCCTATATCATGTCTTCAACTACACCACTCCTACTTCACGTTGTCCCTACATCATGTCTTCCCCTACACCACTCCTCCTCCACGATGTGACTACATCATGTCTTCCCTTACACCACCCCTCCTCCAGGTTGTCCCTACATCATGTCTTGCCCACACCATCCCTCCTCCACGTTGTCACTACATTATTTCTTCCCCTACACCACTCCTCCTAAACGTTGTCCCTACATTATGTCTTCCCCTATACCATTCCTCCTTCACTTTGCCCCTATATCATGTCTTCCCTTACCCAAACCTCCTTCACGCTGTCCCTACATTATGTCTTAACCTACACCACACCTCCTCCACGTTGTCCCTACATCAAGTCTTCCCCTACAACATCGATCCTTTACGTTTTCCTTACATCATGTCTTCCCCTCCACCACTCCTCCTCCACGTTATCACTGTATAATGTCTTCCCCTACACCACTCCTCCTCCATGTTGTCCCTACATCATGTCTTCCCCTACACCATCCATCCTTCACGTTGTCCTTACATCATGTCTTCCCCTACACCACTCATCCTCACGTTGTCCCTATATCATTTCTCCCCTACACCACTCCGTCTCCACGTTGTCCCTACATCATGTCTTCCCCTACAACATCCCTCCTCAAAGTTGTCCCTACATCATGTCTTCCCCTACACCACTCCTACTCGGTGTCTCAACATTATGTCTTCCCCTACACCATCCCTCTCCATGTTGTTAGTACATCATGTCTTCCGCTACACCACTCCTCCTCCACGTTGTCCCTACATCATGTAATCCCCTACACTCCTCCTCCTCCACGTTGTCCCTAGATCATGTCTTCGCCTACACCACTCCTCCTCCAGTTTGTCCCTACGCCAAGTCTTCCCCTACACCACTCCTCCTCCACGTTGTCCCTACATCATGTCTTTCCCTACAGAATCCCTCTTCCACGTTGTCCCTACATCATGGCTTCCCCTGCACCACTCCTACTCCAAGTTGTTCCTGCATCATGTCTTCCCCTACACTATCCCTCCTCCACGTTGTCCCTACATCATGTCTTCCCCTACACCATCCCTCCTCCACGTTATCCCTATATCATGTCTTCCCCTACTCCACTCCTCTACGTTGTCCCTACATCATGTCTTCCCCTACCCCATTCCTCCTCCACATTGTCCCTACATCATGTCTTCCCCTTCAACACTACTCACTTTGTCCCTACCTCATGTCGGCCGCTACACCACTCCTCCTTCACGGTGTCCCTACATCATGTCTTCCCCCACACCACATCTTCGCTGTGTCCCTATATCATATCTTCCCCTACACAATACCTCCTCAACGTTGTCCTTAAATCTTGTCTTGCCATACACCATCCCTCCTCCACCTTGTCCGTATATCATGTCCTCCCCTACACCACTCCTCCTCCACTTTGTCCCCACATTATGTCTTCCCCAACAGCATCCCTCCTCTACACTGTTCCTATATCAATTCTTCCATCACACCACTCTTCCTCTACGTTATCCCTACATCATGTCTTCCCTTACACCACTCCTCCTACACGTTGTCCCAACATTATGTCTTCCCATACACCAAGCCTCCACGTTTTCCCTACATCATGTCTTCCCCTACACCACTCATCCTCACGTTGTCCCTACATCATGTCTTCCCCTATACCACTCCTCCTCCACGTTATCCATATATCGTGTCTTCCCGTACACCATCCCTCCTCCACGTTGTCCCTTACATCATGTCTTCCTATACACCACTTACCCACGTTGTAACTACATCATGTATTCCCTTACGCCACTCCTTATCCACGTTGTTCATACATCATGTCTTCCCCTGCACTATCCCTCCTCCAAGTTTTCACTACATCAATTCTTCCATTACACCACTCCTCCTCTACGTTGTCCCTGCATCATGTCTTCCCTTACACCCTCCTCTATGTTGACCCTACATCATACTTTCCCCTACACCACTCCTCCTCCACGTTGTCCCTACATCATGTCTTCCCATAGACCATCCCTCCTCCACGTTGTTAATATATCGTCTTCCTCTACACCACTCCTCCACGTCGTCCCTATATCCTGCCTTCCCATACACCATCTCTCCTCATATCTTCCTATACACCAATCCCCCACGTTGTCCCTACATCATGTCTTCCCCTACACCATCCCTCCTCCACGTTGTCCTTATATCATGTCTTCCCTTACACCACTCCTCCACGTTGACCCTACATCATATCTTCCCCTACACCACGCCTCCTCAACGTTGTCCGTACATCATGTCTTCCTCTACGCCACTCCTCCTCCACGTTCTCCGTACATCAAGTCTTCCTCTACACCACTCCTCCTCTACGTTGTCCCTACATCATGTCTTCCCGTACATCATCCCTCCTCCACGTTGTCCCTACATCATGTCTTCCCCTACACCACTCCTCTACGTTGTCCCTACATCATGTTTTTCCCTACACCATTCCTCCTCCACATTGGCCCTACATTATGTCTTCCCCTTCACCACTCCTCACTTTGTCCCTACCTCATGTCGGCCCCTACACCACTCCTCCTTCACGGTGTCCCTACATCATGTCTTCCCCTACACCACTCCTTCGCTGTGTCCCTCCATCATATCTTCCCCTACACAATCCCTCCTCCACGTTGTCCTTAAATCTTGTCTTCCCATACACCATCCCTCCTCCACTTTGTCCGTACATCATGTCCTCCCTCTACACCACTCCTCCTCCACTTTGTCCTTACATTATGTCTTCACCAACAGCATCCCTCCTCTACACTGTCCCTACATCATGTCTTCCGTCACACCACTCTTCCTCTACGTTATCCCTACATCATGTGTTCGCTTACACCACTCCTCCTACACCTTATCTCTACATCATGTCTTCCCTTACACCATCCCTCCTCCACGTTTTCCCTACATCATGTCTTCCCCTACACCACTCATCCTCACGTTGCCTATACATCATGTCTTCCCCTATACCACTCCTCCTCCACGTTATCCATATATCGTGTCTTCCCGTACACCATCCCTCCTCCACGCTGTCCCTACATCATGTCTTCCTATACACCACTCACCCACGTTGTCCCTACATCATGTATTCCCTTACGCCACTCCTTATCCACGTTGTTCATACATCATGTCTTCCCCTTCACTATCCTTCCTCAAAGTTGTCACTACATCAATTCTTCCACTACACCACTCCTCCTCTACGTTGTCCCTACATCATGTCTTCCCTTACACCACTCCTCCTCCACGTTGACCCTATATCATGCTTTCCCCTACACCACTCCTCCTCCACGTTGTCCCTACATCATGTCTTCCCATAGACCATCCCTCCTCCACGTTGTCAATACATCAAGTTTTCCTCTACACCACTCCTCCACGTCGTCCCTATATACTGCCTTCGCGTACACCATCTCTCCTCCACGTTGTCCCTACATTATGTCTTCCACTACACGACTCCTCCTCCACGTTGTCACTACATCATGTCTTCCCCTACACCATCCCTCCTCCAGGTTGTCCTTATATCATGTCTTCCCTTACAACACTCCTCCTCCACGTTAACCCTACATCATATCTTCCCCTACACCACGCCTCCTCAACGTTGTCCGTACATCATGTCTTCCTCTACGCCACTCCTCTTCCACGTTCTCCGTACATCAAGTCTTCCTCATCACCACTCCTCCTCCACGTTGTCCCTACATCATGTCTTCCCGTACACCATCCCTCCTCCACGTTGTCCCTACATCATGTCTTCCCCTACACGAATCCTCCTCCACGTTATCCCTACATCATTTCTTCCCCTACATCGTCCCTCCTCCACTTTGTCCCTATATCATGTCTTAACTTATACCACTCCTCCTCCACATTGACCCTACATCATGTCTTCCCTTACACCACTCCTCCTCCACGATGTCCCTACGTCAACTCTTCCCCTAGACCATTTCTCCTCCACGTTGTCCCTACATCAAGTCTTCCTCTACACCACTCCTCCACGTTGTCCCTATATCATGTCTTCCCCTACACCACTCCTACTCCACGTTGTCCCCACATCATGTCTTCCCCTACACCATCCCTACTCCACGTTGTCCCTACATCATGTCTTCCCCTACACCACTCCTCCTCCACGTTGCCCCTGCAGCATATCTTCCCTTACACCATTTCTCCTTCACGTTGACCATACATCATGTATTCCCCTACACCACTTCTCCTCAAGGTTGTCCCTACATCATGTCTTCGCCTATACCACTGCTCCTCCACGTTGCCCCTACATCAAGTGTTCCTCTTCACCACTCCTCCACGTTGTCCCTATATCATGTCTTCCCGAACACCATCCCTCCTCCACGTTGTCCCTACATCATGTCTTCCCCTGAACGACTACTTCTTCACATCTTCCCCTACACCATCCCTCCTCCACGTTGTCCCTATATCATGTCTTCCCTTACACCATTCCTCCTCCACGTTGACCCTACATCATGTCTTCCCCAACACCACTGCTCATCTACGTTGTCCCTACATCATGTCTTCCCCTAAACCACTCCTTCTCCACTTTGTCCCTACATCATGTCTTCCCCTACAACACTCTTCCTCCACGTTGTCCCTACATCATGTCGTCCCGTACACCATCCCTCTTCCACGTTGTCCCTACATCATGACTTACCCTGCAACACTCCTCCACGTTGTTCCTACTTCATGTCTTCCCTTACACCACTCCTCCTCCACGTTGTCCCTACATCATGTCCTCCCTAAACCATCCCTCCTCCACGTTTTCACTACATCATTTCTTCCCCAACACCACTCCTCCTCTACGTTGTCCCTACATTATGTCTTCCCTTACACCATCCCTCCTTCACTTTTTTCCTATATCATGTCTTCCCTTACACCACTCCTCCACCACGTTGCCCCTACATCATGTCTTCCCCTACACCACACTTCCTCCACGTTGTCCGTACATCATGTCATCCCCTACAACATTGCTCCTCCACGTTGTCCTTACATCATGTCTTCCCCTCCAGAACTCCTCCTCCACGTTGTCCCTGTATCATGTCTTCCCCTACACCACTCCTCCATTTTGTCCCTACATCATGTCTTCCCCTACACCATCCCTCCTCTACGTTGTCCTTATATCATGTCTTCCCCTACACCACTCCTCCTCACGTTGTCCCCACATCATTTCTTCCCCTACACCACTCCCCCTCCACGGTGTCCCTACATCATGTCTTCCCCTAAAACATCCCTCCTCCAAGTTCTCCCTACATCATATTTTCCCCTACACCACTCCTCCACGGTGTCCTAACATTATATCTTCCCCTACACCATCCCTCTCCATGTTGTCACTACATCATGTCTTCCGCTATACCACTCCTCCTCCACGTTGTCCTTACATCATGTAATCCCCTACACCACTCCTCCTCCACGTTGTCCCTACATCATGTCTTCGCCTACACCACTCCTCCTCCACGTTCTCCCTACATCATGTCTTCCCCTACACCATTCCTCCTCCACGTTGTCCCTACATCATGTCTTTCCCTACAGAATCCCTCTTCCACGTTGTCCCTACATCATGGCTTCCCCTGCACCACTCCTCCTCCACGTTGTTCCTGCATCATGTCTTCCCCTACACTATCCCTCCTCCACGTTGTCCCTACATCATGTCTTCCCCTACACCATCCCTCCTCCACGTTATCCCTATATCATGTCTTCCCCTACTCCACTCCTCTACGTTGTCCCTACATCATGTCTTCCCCTACCCCATTCCTCCTCCACATTGTCCCTACATCATGTCTTCCCCTTCACCACTACTCACTTTGTCCCTACCTCATGTCGGCCGCTACACCACTCCTCCTTCACGGAGTCCCTACATCATATCTTCCCCTACACCACTCCTTCGCTGTGTCCCTACATCATATCTTCCCCTACACAATCCCTCCTCCACGTTGTCCTTAAATCTTGTCTTGCCATACACCATCCCTCCTCCACTTTGTCCGTACATCATGTCTTCCCTCTACACCACTCCTCCTCCACTTTGTCCCTACATTATGTCTTCCCCAACAGCATCCCTCCTCTACACTGTTCCTATATCAATTCTTCCATCACACCACTCTTCCTCTACGTTATCCCTACATCATGTCTTCCCTTACACCACTCCTCCTACACGTTGTCCCTACATTATGTCTTCCCATACACCATGCCTCCACGTTTTCCCTACATCATGTCTTCCCCTACACCACTCCTCCTCACGTTGCCCCTACATCATGTCTTCCCCTATACCACTCCTCCTCCACGTTATCCATATATCGTGTCTTCCCGTACACCATCCCTCCTCCACGTTGTCCCTACATCATGTCTTCCTATACACCACTCACCCACGTTGTCCCTACATCATGTATTCCCTTACGCCACTCCTTATCCACGTTGTTCATACATCATGTCTTCCCCTGCACTATCCCTCCTCCAACTTGTCACTACATCAATTCTTCCACTACACCACTCCTCCTCTACGTTGTCCCTGTATCATGTCTTCCCTTACACCATCCTCCTTCACGTTGACCCTACATCATTCTTTCCCCAACACCACTCCTCCTCCACGTTGTCCCTACATCATTTCTTCCCATAGACCATCCCTCCTCCACGTTGTCAATACATCATGTCTTCCCATAGACCATCCCTCCTCCTCGTTGTCAATACATCAAGTCTTCCTCTACACCATCTCTCCTCCACGTTGTCCCTACATTACGTCTTCCACTACACGACTCCTCCTCCACGTTGTCCCTACATCATGTCTTCCCCTACACCATCCCTCCTCCACGTTGTCCTTATATCATGTCTCCCTTACACCACTCCTCCTCCACGTTGACCCTACATCATATCTTCTCTACACCACGCCTCCTCAACGTTGTCCGTACATCATGTCTTCCCCTACACCACTCCTCCTCCACGTTCTCCGTACATCAAGTCTTCCTCTACACCCCTCCTCCTCTACGTTGTCCCTACATCATGTCTTCCCGTACACCATCCCTCCTCTACGTTCTCCCTACATCATGTCTTCCCCTACACGACTCCTCCTCCACGTTATCCCTACATCATTTCTTCCCCTACATCGTCCCTCCTCCACGTCGTCCCTATATCATGTCTTAACTTACACCACTCCTCCTCCACATTGACCCTACATCATGTCTTCCCTTACACCACTCCTCCTCCAAGATGTCCCTACATCAACTCTTCCCTAGACCATCCCTCCTCCACGTTGTCCCTACATCAAGTCTTCCTCTACACCACTCCTCCACGTTGTCCCTATATCATGTCTTCCCGTACACCATCCCTCCTCTACGTTGTCCCTACATCATGGGTTCCCCCACACGACTCCTCCTCCATATTATCCCTACATCATGTCTTCCCTACACCATCCCTCCGCCATGTTATCAAAACATCATTTCTTCCCCTACACCACTCCTCCTAAACGTTGTCCCTACATTATGTCTTCCCCTAAACCATCCCTACTTCACTTTGTCCCTATATCATGTCTTCCCTTACACCACTCCTCCTCCACGTTGTCCCTACATCATGTCTTCCGCTTCACCACACCTCATCCACGTTGTCCCTGCATCATGTCTTCCCCTACAACATCGCTTCTCCACGTTGTCCTTACATCATGTCTTTCCCTCCACCACTCCTCCTGTACGTTGTCCCTGTATCATGTCTTCCTCTTCACCATCCCTCTCCATGTTGTCACTACATCATGTCTTCCGCTACACCACTCCTCCTCCAAGTTGTCCATACATCATGTATTCCCCTACACCACTTCTACTCCACGTTGTCCCTACATCATGTCTCTTCGCCTATACCACTGCTCCTCCACGTTGTCCCTACATCATGTCTTCCCCTACACCACTTCTTCCCCACCTTATCCTACATCAGGTTACCCTACACCATCCCTCCTTCCATGTTGTCCTTGAATCATGGCTCTCCCCTACAACATCCTCCTCCACGAATGTCCCTATATCATGTCTCCCTACACATTTCCCTCCTCCACGTTGTCCCTATATCATGTCTTCCCTAAACATCCCTCTCACGTTTGTCCTTATCATGTCTTCCTTACACACTCCTTCTCACGTTGTCCCTACATCGTGTCTTTACCTACACCATCCTCCTCCACGTCGTCCCTACTCATGTCTTCCTCACCACTCTCCCCACGTTTCCCTACATATGTCTTCCAATACACCATCCCTCCTCCACGTTGTCCCTACATCATGTCTTCCACTACACCATTCCTCCTCCACGTTGTCCCTGTATCATGTCTTCCCCTACACCACTCCTCCTCCACGGTGTCCCAACATTATGTCTTCCCCTACACCACTCCTCCTCCACGTTTTCCCTACATCATGTCTTCCCCTAAACCATCCCTCCTCCACGTTGTCCTTACATCATATAATCCCCTACACCACTCCTCCAAATTTTCCCTACATTAGTTATTCCCCTACACCACTCCTCGTCCACATTGTCCCTAAATCATGTCTTCACCTACACCATCCCTCCTCCACGTTCTCCTTACATCATGTTTTCCACTGCACCACTCCTCTTCCAAGTTGTCCCTCCATCATGTCTTCCCTTACACCACCCCTACTCCACGTTTTCCCTACCTCATATCTTCCCCTACACCACTCCTTATTCATGGTGTCCCTACGTCATGTCTTCCTCTATACCATTCCTCATCCACGTCGTCCCTACATCATGTCTTCTCCTACACCATCCCTCCTTCACGTTGTCCCTACATCATGTCTTCCCCTACACCACTCCTCCACGTTGTCCCTACATCATGTCTTCCCTGACACCACTCCTCCTCCACGTGGTCCCTACATCATGTCTCCCCTACACTATCCCTCCTCCACGTTGTCCCTAAATCACGTCTTACCGTGCACCACTCCTCCTCCACGTTGTCCCTACATCATTCCTTCCCTGACACCGCTCCTCTTCCACGTTAACCCTACATCATGTCTCTCCTACACCATTCCTCTTCCTCGTTGTCCCTACATCATGTCTTCCCCTACAGCACTCCTCCTCTACGTTATCCCTACATCTTGTGTTCCCCTACACCATCTCTCCTCCACGTTGTCCCTACATCATGGGTTCCCCTACACCACTCCTCCTCCACGTTGTCCTTATATCATGACTTCCCCTACACCACTCCTCCTCCATGTTGTCCCTATATCATGTCTTCCCCTATACCACTCCTCCTCCATGTTGTCCCTACATTATGTCTTCCCCTACACCGTCCCTCCCCCACGTTGTCCCTACATCATGTATTTCCTTACATCTCTCCTCCTCCACGTTGTCCATATATCATGTCTTCCCCAGCAGTATCCCACCTCCATGTTGTCACTACATCATGTCTTCCCATACCCCATCCGTCCTCCACGTTGTCAATACATCAAGTCTTCCTCTACACCACTCCTTCTCCACGTTGTCCCTATATCATGTCTTCCCGAACACCATCCCTCCTCCACGTTGTCCCTACATCATGTCTTCCCCTACACGACTCCTCCTCCACGTTGTCCCTAAATCATGTCTTCCCCTACACCATCCCTCCTCCACGTTCTTCCTATATCATGTCTTCCCTTACACCACTCCTCCACGTTGTCCCTGCATCATATCTTCCCTTACATCACTCCTCCTCCACCTTGACCCTACATCATGTCTTCACCCACACCACTCCTCCACAACGTTGTCCCTACATCATGTCTTCCCCTACGCCACTCCTCCTCCACGTTGTCCGTACATCAAGTCTCCCTCTACACCACTCCTCCCCGTTTTCCCTATATCATGTCTTCCCGTACAATATCCCTCCTCCACTTTATCCCTACATCATGTCTTCCCCCACACAACTCTTCCTCCACGTTGTCCTTACATCATGTCTTCCCTACACCATCCCTCCGCTACGTTGTCAGTACATCATTTTTTAACCTACACCACTCCTCCTAAACGTTGTCCCGATATTATGTCTTCCCCTACACCATCCCTCCTTCGCTTTGTCCCTATATCATGTCTTTCCTTGAACCACTCCTCCTCCACGTTGTCCCTACATCATATCTTCCCCTACACCACACCTCATCCACGTTGTCCCTACATCATGTCTTCCCCTATAACTTCTGTCCTCCATGTTGTCCCTACATCATGTCTTCCCTTCCACCACTCCTCCTCCACGTTGTCCCTGTATCATGTCTTCCCCTACACCACTCCTCCTCCATGTTGTCGCTACATCATGTCTTATCCTACACCATCCCTCCTCCACGTTGTCCTTACATCAGGTCTTCCCCTACACCACTCCTTCTCCTCCACGTTGTCCCTACATCATGACTTCCGCTACACCACTCCTCCTCCACGTTGTCCCTAGATCAGTTCTTCCCCTACACCACTACTCCTCCACGTTGTCACTACATTATGTCTTCCCCTGCACCGTCCCTCCCACACGTTGTCCCTACATCATGTATTCCCTTACACCACTCTTCCTCCACGTTGTCCATACATCATGTCTTCCCCAACACTATCCCTCCTCCATGTTGTCACTACATCATGTCTTCCACTACACCACTCCTTCTCCATGTTGTCCCCGCATCATGTCTTCCCTTACACCACTCCTCCTCCACGTTGTGTTACATCATGTCTTTCCTTCCACCACTCCTCCGCTACGTCGTTGTCCCTGTATCAAGTCTTCCCCTGCACCACTCCTCCTCCATGTTGTCGCTACATCATGTCTTCCCCTACACCATCCCTCCTACACGTTGTCCTTACATCATGTCTTCCCCTACACCACTCCTCCTCACGTTGCCCCTACAACATTTCTTCCACTACACCAAACCGCATCCACGTTGTCCCTACATCATGTCTTCCCTTACAACATCCCTCCTTAAAGTTATCGCTACATCATGTCTTCCGCTAGCACCACTCGCCCACGTTGTCCCAATATTATGTCTTCCCCTACACCATCCCTTTCAATGTTGTCACTACATCATGTCTTCCACTACACCACTCCTCTTCCACGTTGTCCCTATATCATGTATTCCCTTACACCACTTCTCCCCCACGTTGTCCCTACACCATGTATTCGCCTACACCACTCCTCCTCCATATTGTCTCTACATAATGTCTTCCCCTACTCCACTCCTCCACTACGTTATCCCTACATCATGTCTACACCTACACCATCCCTCCTCCACGTTGTCACTGCATCATGTCTTTACCTACACAACTCCTACCCCAAGAAGCCCATACATCATGTCATCCCCTACACTTTTCCCTCCTCCACGTTGTCCTTACATCATGTCTTCCACTTCGCCACTCCTTCTCCACGTTGTCCCCACATCATGTCTTCCCCTACACCATATCTCTTCCACGTTGTCCCTACATCATTTCTTCCCCTACACCACTACTCATCCACGTTGCCCCTGCATCATGTCTTCCCTTACACCACTTCTCCTCCACGTTGACCCTACATCATGTCTTCCCCTACACCACTCCTCCTTCAAGTTGTCCCTACATCATGTCTTCCCCTAGGCCATAACTCTACCACGTTGTCCCTACATCATATCTTCCTCTACACCACTCCCCCACGTTGTCCCTACATCATGTACTCCCTTACACCACACCTCCACCACGTTGTCCCCACATAATGTCATCCCCTACACCATCGCTCCTCTACGTTGACCCTACATCACGTTTTCTCCTACACCACTCCTCCTCCACGTTGTCCCTACATCATGTCATCCCCTAGACCATCCCTCCGCCACGTTGTCTCTACATCAAGTCTTCCTCTGCACCACTCCTACACGGTGTCCCTATATCATGTCTTCCCGTACACCATCCCTCCTCCACGTTGTCCCTACGTCATGTCTTCCCCTACACGACTCCTCCACTTCTTCCCCTACACCATCCCTCCTCCACGTTGTCCCTATATCATGTCTTCCCTTACACCACTTCTCCACGTTGACCCTACATCATGTCTTCCCCTACACGACTCCTCCTCCACGTTATCCATAGATCATGTCTTCCCCTAAACCACTCCTCCCCACGTTATCCCTACATCATGTCTACCCCAACACCATCCCTCCTCCACGTTGTCCCTGCATCATGTCTTCCCCAACAAAACTCCTCCTCCAAGTTGTCCCTAAATCATGTCATCCCCTACACTTTTCCCGTCTCCACGTTGTCCTTACATCATGTCTTCCCCTACGCCACTCCTCCTCCTCGTTGTCCCCGCATCATGTCTTCCCCT
This sequence comes from Panulirus ornatus, assembly GCF_036320965.1. Classification (NCBI taxonomy): domain Eukaryota; kingdom Metazoa; phylum Arthropoda; class Malacostraca; order Decapoda; family Palinuridae; genus Panulirus; species Panulirus ornatus. Next base: position 27,679,034 of record NC_092278.1, read on the forward strand.
ACACCATCCCTCCTCCACGTTGTCCCTACATCATGTCTTCCCGTACACCACTCCTCCTCCACGTTGCCCTTGCATCATGTCTTCCATTACACCACTCCTCCTCCACGTTGACCCTACATCATGTCTTCCCCTACACCATTCCTCCTCCACGTTGTCCCTATATCATGTCTTTCCCTAGACCATCACTCCTCCACGTTGTCCCTACATCAAGTCTTCCTCTACACCCCTCCTCCAAGTTGTCCCTATATCATGTCTTCCCGTACACCATCCCTCCTCCACGTTGTCCCTACATCATGTCTTCCCCTACACGACTCCTCCTCCACGTCTTTCCCTACACCATTCCTCCTCCACGTTGTCCCTATATCATGTCTTTCCTTACAAAACTCATCCTCCACGTTGTCCCCACATCATGTCTTCCCCTAGACCATCCCTCCTCCACGTTGTCCCTACATCAAGTCTTCCTCTACACCACTCCTCCACGTTTTCCCTATATCATGTCTTACCGTACACCATCCTTCCTCCACGTTGTCCCTGCATCATGTCTTCCCCTACAAGACTCCTTCTCCACGTTATCCCTACATCATGTCTTCCCCTACATCGTCCCTTTATCATGTCTTCCCTTACACCGCTCCTCCTCTACGTTGACCCAATATCATGTATTCCCCTACACCACTCCTTCTCGACGTTGTGCCTACATCATGTCTTCCCCTAGACCTTCCCTCGTCCACGTTTTACCTACATCAAGTCTTCCTCTAAACCACTCCTCCACGCTGTCCCTATATCATGTCTTCCGGTACAACATCCCTCCTCCACGTTGTCCGTACATCATGTCTTCCCCTACACGACTCCTCCAACACGTTGTCCCTATATCATGTCTTGCCCTACACCATCCCTCCTCCAATTTGTCCTTACATCATTTCTTCCGCTACACCACTCCTCTTTCACGTTGTCCCTACTTCATATATTCCCCTACACCACTCCTCCTCTAAGTTGTCCCTACATCATGTCTTCATTTACACTATTCCTCCTGCACGTTGTCCCTACATTATGTTTTCCACGACACCATCCCTCCTCCACGTTGTCCCTATATCATGACTTCCCCTACACCACTCCTTCTCCACGTTGTCCCTGCATCATGTATTCCCTTACATCACTCCTCCTTCACGTTGTCCCCACATCATGTCTTCCACTAAACAATCCCTCCTCCACGTTGTCCTTACATTATATCATCCCCTACACCACTCCTCCTCCAAATTGTCCATACATTATGTGTTCCCCTACACCACTCCTCCTCCACATTGTCTCTAAATCATGTCTTTCCCTACACCATCCCTCTTCCATGTTGTCCTTACATCATGTCTTCCCCTGCACCACTCCTCTTCCAAGTTGTCCCTACATCATGTCTTCCCTTACACAACTCCTACTCCACGTTGTCACTCCATCATGTCTTCCCCTACACAACTTATTCACGTTGTCCTAACATCATGTCTTCCTCTACACCATTCCTCCCCCAGGTTGTCCCTATATCATGTCTTCCCCTACACCATCCCTCCTTCACGTTGTCCCAACATCATGTCTTCCCCTTCACCACTCCTCCTCCACTTTGTTCCTACATCATATCTTCCCTAACACCACTCCTCCTCCACGTAGTCCCTACATCATGTCCCCCGTTCACTATCCCTCCTCCACATTGTCCATAAATCATATCTTCCCTTACACCACTCCTCCTCCAGTTGACACTACACCATGTTTTAACCTACTCGAACCCTCCTCCACGTTGTCCCTACATCATGTCTACCCTTAGACCATCTCTCCTCCAAGTTATCCCTACATCATGTTTCATCTAAACCACCCCTCCTCCACGTTGTCCCTACATCACGTCTTCACTGACACCACTCCTCTTCCACGTTATCCCTACATCATGTCTCCCCTACAGTATGCCTCCTCTACGTTGTCCCTATATCATGTCTTCCCGTACACCACTCCCCCTCCACGTTGACCCTATATCATGTCTTCCACTACACCACTCCTCCTCCACTTTCTCCCTACATCATTTCTTCCCCTAGACAATCCCTTCTCCACGTTGTCCCTACATCATGTCTTCCTCTGCACCACTCCCCCATGTTGTCCCTTCATCATGTACTCCTTACGCCACTCCTCCTCCACGTTGTCCCTACACCATGTCTTCCTCTACACCACTCCTCCTCCACGTTGTCCCTACATCATGTCTTCCCCTAGACCATCCCTCCTCCAATTTGTCTCTACATCATGTCATCCCCTACACTTTTCCCTCCTCCACGTTGTCATTACATCATGTCTTCCCCTACGCTACTCCTCCTCCACGTTGTCCCCACATCATTTCTTCCCCTACACCATCCCTCCTCCACGTTCTCCCCACATCATGTCTTCCCGTACACCACTCCTCCTCCACGTTGCCCCTGCATCATGTCTTTCATTACACCAGTCCTCCTCCACGTTGACCCTACATCATGTCTTCCCCTACACCACTCCTCCTCCATATTGTCCCTACATCATGTCTTCCCCTAGACCATCCCTACTCCACGTTGTCCCTACATCATGTCTTCCCTTACACGACTCCTCCTCCACGTCGTCCCCTACACCATCCTTCCTCCACGTTGTCCCTATATCATGTCTTTCCTTACACCACTCCTCCTCCACGTTGACCCTACATCATGTCTTCCCCCTACACCACTCCTCCTCCACGTTGTCTTCCCCTAGATCATCCCTCTTCCACGTTTTCCCTACATCAAGTCTTCCTCTACACCACTGCTCCACGTTGCCCCTATATCATGTCTTCCCGTACACCATCCCTCCCCCACGTTGTCCCTATATCATGTCTTCCCTTACACGACTCCTCCTCCACGTCTTCCCCTACACCATCCCTCCTCCGCGTTGTCCCTACATCATGTCTTCCCTTACACTCCTCCTCCTCCACGTCTTCCCCTACACCATCCCTCCTCCACGTCGTCCCTACATCATGTCTTTCCCTACACCACTCCTCCTTACGTTTTACCTACATCATGTCTTCCCCTACACCACTTCTCCTCCACGTTATCCATACATCGTGTCTTCCCCTACACCATCCCTCCTCCATGTTGCCATTACATCATGTCTTCCTCTACACCACTCCCCCACGTTGTCCCTACATCATGTATTCCCTTACGCCACTCCACCTCCACGTTGTCCATACATCATGTCTTCCCCTGCACTATCCCTCCTCCACGTTGTCACTACATCATTTCTTCCCCTACACCACTCCTCCTCCACGTTGTCCCTGCATCATGTCTTCCCTTACACTACTCCTCTACGTCGACCCTACATCATGTCTTCCCCTACACCACTCCTTCTCCACGTTGTCCCTACATCATGTCTTCCCATAGACCATCCCTCCTCCACGTTGTGAATACATCAAGTCTTCCTCTACACCACTCCTCCACGTTGTCCCTATATCATGTCTTCCCGTACTCAATCCCTCCTCCACGTTATCCCTACATCATATCTACCCCTACACAACTCCTCCTCCACGTTGTCCCTACATCATGTCTTCCCATACACCATCCCTCCTCTACGTCGTCCCTATATCATGTCTTCCCTTACACCACTTCTCCTCCACGTTGACCCTAAATCATATCTTCCCCTACACCACTCCTCCTCAACGTTGTCCCTACATCATGTCTTCCCCAACGCCACTCCTCCTCCACGTTCTCCGTACATCAAATCTTCCTCTACACCACTCCTCCACGTTGTCCCTATATCATGTTTTCCCGTACACCATCCCTTCTCCACGTTGTCCCTACATTATATCTTCCATTACACACCTCCTCCTCCACGTTATCCCTACATCATGTCTTACCCTACATCGTCCCCCCTCCATGTTGTCCCTACTTCATATCTTTCCTTACACCACTCCTCCTCCACGTTGACCCTACATCATGTCTTCCCCTACAGCACTCCTCCTCCACTTTGTCAGTACATCAACTCTTCCCCTAGACCATCTCTCCTCCACGTTGTCCCTATATCAAGTCTTCCTCTACACCACTCCTACAAGTTGTCCACATATCATGTCTTCCCGTACACCATTCCTCCTCCACATTGTCCCTACATCATGGGTTCCCCCACACAACTCCTCCACGTTGTCCCTACATCATGTCTACCCTACACAATCCCTCCGCAATGTTGTCACTACATCATTTCTTCCGCTACACCACTCTACTAAACCTTGTCCCTACATTATGTCTTCACCTACACGATCCCTCCTTCACTTTGTCCCTATATCATGTCTTCCCTTACACCACTCCTCCTCCACGTTGTCCCTGCATCATCTCTTCCCCTACACAACTGCTCCTCCAAGTTGTCCCCATATCATGTCATCCCCTAAACATTTCCCTCCCCCACGTTGTCCCTATATCATGTCTTCCCCAAAACCAATCCTCCTCACGTTGTCCCTATATCATGTCTTCCCCTACACCACTCCTCCTACACGTTTTCCATACATCGTGTCTTCCCCTACACCATCCCTCCTCCACGTTGTCCCTACATCATGTCTTCCTGTACACCACTCCCCCACGTTGTTCCAACATCATGTATCCCTTACGCCACTCCTCCATGTTGTCCCCACATCATGTCTTCCCCTACACCATCCCTCCTCCACGTTGTCCCTACATCATGTCTTCCCCTACAACACTCCTCCTCCACGTTGCCCCTGCATCATGTCTTCCCTTACACCACTCCTCCTCCACGTTGACCCTACATCATGTCTTCACCGACACCACTCCTCCTCCACGTTGTCCCTACATCATGTCTTACCCTAGACCATCCCTCCTCCTCGTTTTCCCTACATCAAGTCTTCCTCTACACTACTCCTCCACGTTTTCCCTATAGCAAGTATTCCCGTACACCATCCCTCCTCCACGTTGTCCTTACATCATGTCTTCCCCTACACGACTCCTCCTCCACATCATCCCCTACACCATCCCTCCTACACGTTGTCCCTATATCAGGTCTTCCCTTAAACCACTCCTCCTCCATGTTGACAATACATCATGTCTTCCCCTACACCACTCCTCCTCAACGTTGTCCCCACATCATATCTTCCCTTAGACCACCCCTCCTCCACGTTGTCCCTACATCAAGTCTTCCTCTACAACACTCCTCAATGTTGTCGCTATATCAGGTCTTACCGTACACCATCCCTCCTCCACGTTATCCCTACATCATGTATTCCCCTACAGAACTCCTTCTCCACTTTATCCCTACATCATGTCTTCCCCTACATCGTCCCTCCTCCACGTTGTCCCCATATCATGTCTTCCCTTACACCGCTCTTCCACTACGTTGACCCTACATCATGTCTTCCCCTACACCACTCCTCCTACACGTTGTCCCTACATCATGTCTTTCCCTAGACCATCCCTCGTCCACGTTGTCCCTACATCAAGTCTTCCTCTAAACCACTCCTCCACGTTCTCCCTATATCATGTCTTCCCGTACACCATCTCTCCTCCACGTTCTCAGTCGATCATGTCTTCCCCTACACGACTCCTCCTCCACGTTGTCCCTATATCATGTCTTCCCCTGCACTGTTCCTCCTCCACGTTGTCCCTACATCATTTCTTCCGCTACACCAGTCCTTATTCACGTTGTCCCTACTTCATGCCTTCCCCTACACCACTCCTCCTCTACGTCGTCCCTACAGCATGTCTTCCCTTACACCACTACTCCTCCACGTTGTCCCTACATTATGACTTCCATTACACCATCCCTCCTCCACGTTGTCCCTACATCATGTCTTCCCCTACACAATTCCTCCTACACGTTGTCCCTGTATCATGTCTTCCCCTACACACTCCTCCTCCACGTTCTCCCTACGTCATGTCTTCCCCTAAACCATCCCTCCTCCACGTTGTCCTTACATCATATAATCAACTACACCACTCCTCCAAATTGTCCCTACATTCGTTGTTCCCCTACACCACTCCTCGTCCACATTGTCCCTAAATCATGTCTTCACCTACACCATCCATCCTCCACGTTCTCCTTACATCATGTCTTCCCCTGCACCACTCCTCCTCCAAGCTGTCCCTGCATCATGTCTTCCCTTACACCACTCCTACTCCACGTTTTCCCTACCTCATATCTTCCCCTACACCACTCCTTATTCATGGTGTCACTCGTCATGTCTTCCTCTTTACCATTCCTCCTCCACGTCGTCCCTACATCATGTCTTCTCCTACACCATCCCTCCTTCACGTTGTCCCTACATCAAGTCTTCCCCTACACCACTCCTCCTCCACGTTGTACCTACATCATGCCTTCCCCTAGACCATCACTTCTCCACGTTGTCCCTATATCAAGTCTTCCTCTACACAACTCCTCCACGTTGTCACTATATCATGTCTTCCCGTACACCATCCCTCCTCCACGTTGTCCCTACATCATGTCTTCCATTACACGATTCCTCCTCCACGTCTTCCCCTACACCACTCCTTCTCCACGTTGTCCCTGTATCATGTCTTCCCCTACACCACTCCTCCTCCACGGTGTTCCAACATCATGTCTTCCCCTACACCAGTCCACCTCCACGTTAACCATACATCATGTCTTCCCTTACATCGTCCCTCCTCCACGTTGTCTTTATATCATGTCTTCCTTACACCGCTCCACCTCTAAGTTGACCCTACGTCATGTCTTCCCCTACACCACTCCTCCTCCACGTTGTACCTACATAATGTCTTCCCCTAGACCTTCCCTCGTCCACGTTTTCCCTACATCAAGTCTTCCTCTAAACCACTCCTCCACGTTGTCCCTATATCATGTCTTCCCGTACACGTTCCCCCCTCCACGTTGTCCCTATATCATGTCTTCCCGTCCACCTTCCCCCCTCCACGTTGTCCCTATATCATATCTTCACCTACACGACTCCTCCTCCACGTTGTCCCTATATCATGTCTTCCCCTACACCATCCCTCATCCACGTTGTCCCTACATCATTTCCTCCGCGACACCACTCCTCCTTCACGTTGTCCCTATATAATGTCTTCCCCTACACCACTCCTCCTCTAAGTTGTCCCTACATCATGTATTCCCTTGCACTACTCCTCCTCCACGTTCTCCCTAAATTATGTCTTCCACTACACCATCCCTCCTCCACGTTGTCCGTACATCATGTCTTCCCCTACACCACTCCTTCTCCACGTTGTCCCTGTATCATGTCTTCCCCTACACAACTCCTTTTCCACGGTGTCCCAACATCATGTCTTCTCCTACACCACTACGCCTCCACGTTGTCCCTACATCATTTCTTCCCCTAAACCATCCCTTCTCCACGTTGTCCTTACATCATATCATCCCCTACACCACTCCTCCTCCAAATTGTCTCTACATTATGTGTTCCAATACACCACTCCTCCTCCATATTGTCCCTAAATCATGTCTTCCCCTACACCACTCCTTCTTCACGTTGTCACTACGTAATGTCTTCCTCTACACCATTCCTCCTCCAGGTTGTCCCTACATCATGTCGTCCCCCACACCATCCCTCCTTCACGTTGTCCCTACACCATGTCTTCCCCTACACCACTCCTCCTCCTCGTTGTCACTACATCATATCTTCCCTGACACCACTCCTCCTCCATGTAGTCACTACATTATGTCCCCCCTACACTATCGCTCCTCCACGTTGTCCCTAAATCATGTCTTCCCTTACACAACTCGTCCTCCAGTTGACACTACATCATGTTTTAAGCTACTCGACTCCTCCTCCATGTTGTCCCTACATCATGTCTTCCCGTAGACCTTCCCTCCTCCAAGTTATCTCTACATGATGTTTCCTCTAAACCACTCCTCCTCAATATTGTCCCTACATCACGTCTTCCCTGACACCACTCCTCCTCAACGTTATCCCTACATCATGTCTCCCCTACACTTTTCCTCCTCCACGTTGTCCCTAAATCATATCTTCCCTTACACCACTCCTCCTCCACGTTGACCCTACATCATGTCTTCCTCTACACCACTCCTCCTCCACGTTTTCCCTACATCATGTATTTCCCTAGACCATCCCTCCTCCACGTTGTCCCTACATCATGTCTTCCTCTACACCACTCCCCAACGTTGTCCCTACATCATGTACTCCCTTATGCCACTCCTCCTCCACGTTGTCCCTACATCACTTCTTCTCTTAGACCATCCCTCCTCCACGTTGTCTCTACATCAAGTCTTCCTCTACACCACTCCTCCACGTTGTCCCTACATCATGTCTTCCCGTGCACCATCCCTCCTCCACGTTGTCCTTACATCATGTCTTCCCCTACACGACTCCTCCACGTCTTCCCCTACACCAACCCCCCCTCCACGTTGTCCCCATATCATGTCTTCCCTTACACCACTCCTACTCCACGTTGACCCTATATCATGTCTTCCCCTACACCACTCCTCCTCCACGTTGTCTCTACATCATGTCTTCCCCTACACCACTCCTCCTCTACGTTGTCCCTACATCATGTCTTCCCCTACACCACTCCTCCCCCACGTTAAGCCTACATCATGTCCTCCCCTAAAACATACCTCCTCCACGTTGTCCCTGCATCATGTCTTCCCCTACAAAACTCCTCCTCCAAGTAGTCCCTACCTCATGTCATCCCCTACACTTTTCCCTCCTCCACGTTGTCCTTACGTCATGTCTTCCCCTACGCAACTTCTCCCCCACATCATGTCTTCCCCTACACCATCCCTCCTTCACGTTGTCCCTAAATCTTGTCTCCCCTGCACTACTCCTCCTCCACGTTTCCCCTACATCATGTCTTCCCCTAGACCTTTCCCTACATCAAGTCTTCCTCTACACCACTCCTTCACGTTGTCCCTATATCATGTCTTACCGTATACAATCCCTCCTCCACGTTGTCCCGACATCATGTATTCCCCCACACGACTCCTCCTTCACGTTATTCGTACATCATGTCTTCCAGTACATCGTCCCTCCTCCACGTTGTCCCTATATCATGTCTTCCCTTACACCTCTTCTCCCCTACGTTGACTCTACATCATGTCTTCCCCTACACTACTACTCCTCCACGTTGTCCCTACATCATGTCTTCACCTAGACCTTTCCTCGTCCACGTTTTCCCTACATCAAGTCTTCCTCTAAACCACTCCTCCACCTTGTCCCTATATCATTTCTTCCCGTACACCATACTTCCTCCACGTTGTCCCTACATCAGGTCTTCCCGTACACGACTCCTACTCCACGTTGTCCCTATATCATGTCTTCCCCTACACCATCCCTCCTCCACGTTGTCCCTACATCATTTCTTCCACTACACCACTCCTTCTCCACGTTGTCCCTGTATCATGTCTTCCCCTACACCACTCCACCTCCACGGTGTCCCAACATCATGTCTTCTCCTACACCACTTCTCCTCCACGTTGTCCCTAAATCATATCTTCCCCTAAACCATCCCGCCTCCACGTTGTCCTTACATCAAATCTTCTCCTGCACCACTCCTCTTCCAAGTTGTCCCTACATCATGTCTTCCCCCACACCACTCCTCTTCCACGTTGTCCGTACATCATATCTTCCCTAACACCTCTCCTCCTCCACGTAGCCCTTACATCATGTCCCCCCTACACTGTCCCTCCTCCACGTTCTCCGTAAATCGTGTCTTCCCTTACACCACTCCTCCTCCAGTTGACCCTACATCATGTTTCAACCTACTCGACTCCTCCTCCACGTTGTCCCTACATCATGTCTTCCCCTAGATCATCCTTACTCCACGTTATTCCTACATCAAGTTTCCCCTAAAACACTCCTCCTCCACGTTGTCCCTACATCACGTCTTCCCTGACACCACTCCTCCTCCACGTTATCACTACATCATGTCTCTCCTCCACTATCCCTCCTTCACGTTGTCCCTAAATCATGTCTTCCCTTACACAACTCCTCCTCCACGTTGACCCTACATTATCTTTTACCCTACACCACTCCTCCTCCACGTTGTCCTTACATCATGTCTTCCCCTAGACCATCCCTCCTCCACGATATCCCTACATCATGTTTCCTCTACACCACTCCTCCTCCACGTTGTCACTACATCACGTCTTCTTTGACACCACTCCTCCTCCACGTTACCCCTACATCATGTCTCCCCTACACCATCCCTCTTCCACGTTGTCCTTTCATCATGTCTTCCCCTACACCACTCATCCTCTACGTTATCCCTACATCTTGTGTTCCCCTGCACCATCCCTCCTCCACGTTGTCCCTACATCATGTGTTCCCCTACACCACTCCTCCTCCACGTTGTTCCTACATCATGTCTTTCCAAACACCTTCCCTCCTCCTCGTTGAACCTAAATCATGTCTTCCCCTACAACACACCTCCTCCACGTTGTCCCTACATCATGTCTTCATCTAAACCATCACTCTTTCACGTTGTCCCTACCTCATATGTTCCCCTACACCATCCCTCCTTCACGTTGTCCCTATATCATATCTTCCCCTACACCATCCCTCCTCCACGTTGTCCTTTAATCATGTCTTCCCCTACACCATACGTCCTCAACGTTTTCCCTACATTATGTCTTCCACTACAGCATCCTTACTCCACTTTGTCCCTACATCATGTCTTCCGTTACACAATCCCTCCTCCACGTTGTCCCTACATCATGTCTTCTCCTACACCGCCTCTCCTCCACGTTCTCTTCCCCTACACCATTCCTCTTCCGCGTTGTCCCTACATCATATCTTCCTCTACACCACTCCTCCTCCACGATGTACCTACATCATGTCTTACCCTACACCAACCCTCCACCATGTTCTTCCTACATCAGGTCTTCCCCTAAAACACTCCTCCTCCACGTTCTCCCTACATCATGTCTTTCCCTACACTTTCCCTTGTCCACGTTGTCCCTACATCATGTCTTCCAATATACCACTCCTTCTCCACGTTCTCCCTACATTATGTCTTCCCCTAAACCATCCCTCCTCCGCGTTGTCCCAAATAATGTCTTCCCTTACACAAATCCTCCGACACTTTGTCCCTACTTCATGTCTTCCCCTACACCACTCCTCCTCTACGTTGTCCATACATCATGTCTTCCCTTACACTACTCCTCTACGTTGTCCCTACATTATGTCTTCCACTACACCATCCCTCCTCCACGTTGTCCCTACATCATGTCTTCCAATACACCACTCCTTCTCCACGTTGTCCCTGTATCATGTCTTCCCCTACACCACTCCTCCTCCACGGTGTCCCAACATCATGTCTTCTCCTACACCACTTCTCCTCCACGTTGTCCCTAAATCATATCTTCCCCTAAACCATCCCGCCTCCGCGTTGTCCTTACATCATGTCTTCTCCTGCATCATTCCTCTTCCAAGTTGTCCCAACATCATGTCTTCCCCTACACCACTCCTCTTCCACGTTGTCCGTACATCATATCTTCCAGACACCACTCCTCCTCCACGTAGCCCTTACATCATGTCCCCCCTACACTATCCCTCCTCCACGTTCTCCCTAAATCGTGTCTTCCCTTACACCACTCCTCCTCCAGTTGACCCTACATCATGTTTCAACCTACTCGACTCCTCCTCCACGTTGTCCCTACATCATGTCTTCCCCTATATCATCCTTACTCCACGTTATTCCTACATCATGTTTCCTCTAAAACATTCCTCCTCCACGTTGTCCCTACATCACGTCTTCCCTGACACCACTCCTCCTCCACGTTATCACTACATCATGTCTCCCCTCCACTATCCCTCCTCCACGTTGTCCCTAAATCATGTCTTCCCTTACACAACTCCTCCTCCACGTTGACCCTACATTATCTTTTACCCTACACCACTCCTCCTCCACGTTGTCCTTACATCATGTCTTCCCCTAGACCATCCCTCCTTCATGATATCCCTACATCATGTTTCCTCTACACCACTCCTCCTCCACGTTGTCCCTACATCACGTCTTCTTTGACACCACTCCTCCTCCACGTTATCCCTACATCATGTCTCCCCTACACCATCCCTCTTCCACGTTGTCCTTTCATCATGTCTTCCCCTACACCACTCATCCTCTACGTTATCCCTACATCTTGTGTTCCCCTACACCATCCCTCCTCCACGTTGTCCCTACATCATGTGTTCCCCTACACCACTCCTCTTCCACGTTGTCCCTACATCATGTCTTTCCAAACACCTTCCCTCCTCCTCGTTGAACCTAAATCATGTCTTCCCCTACAACACACCTCCTCCACGTTGTCCCTACATCATGTCTTCATCTAAACCATCACTCTTTCACGTTGTCCCTACCTCATATGTTCCCCTACACCATCCCTCCTCCACGTTGTCCCTATATCATATCTTCCCCTACACCATCCCTCCTCCAAGTTGTCCTTTAATCATGTCTTCCCCTACACCATACGTCCTCAACGTTTTCCCTACATTATGTCTTCCACTACAGCATCCTTACTCCACTTTGTCCCTACATCATGTCTTCCGCTACACCATCCATCCTCCACGTTGTCCCTACATCATGTCTTCTCCTACACCGCCTCTCCTCCACGTTCTCTTCCCCTACACCATTCCTCTTCCGCGTTGTCCCTACATCATATCTTCCTCTACACCACTCCTCCTCCACGATGTACCTACATCATGTCTTCCCCTACACCAACCCTCCACCATGTTCTTCCTACATCAGGTCTTCCCCTAAAACACTCCTCCTCCACGTTCTCCCTACATCATGTCTTTCACTACGCTTTCCCTTGTCCACGTTGTCCCTACATCATGTCTTCCAATATACCACTCCTTCTCCACGTTCTCCCTACATTATGTCTTCCCCTAAACCATCCCTCCTCCACGTTGTCCCAACATAATGTCTTCCCTTACACAAATCCTCCGACACTTTGTCCCTACATCATCCCTCTTCCACGTTGTCCCTACATCACGGCTTCCCCTACACCACTCCTCCTCCACGTTGTTCCTACATCATATCTTCCACTACACCATCCCTCCTCCACGTTTTCACTACATCATGTCTTCCCCTACACCACTGCTGCTCTACGTTGTCCCTAGATCATGTCTTCCCCTATACCATTCTTCTTTCTCTTTGTCCCCTACACGACTCCTCTTCCACGTTATCCCTACATCATGTCTTCCCCTATATCGTCCCTCCTCCACGTTGTCCCTATATCATGTCTTAACTTACACCACTCCTCCTCCACGTTGACCCTATATCATTTCTTCCCCTACACCACTCCTCCTCCACGTTGTCCCTACATCAACTCTTCCCTTAGACCATCCCTCCTCCACGTCGTCCCTACATCAAGTCTTCTTCTACACCACCCCTCCAGGTTGTCCCTATATCATGTCTTCCCGTACACCATCCCTCCTCTACGTTTTCCCTACATCATGGGTTCCCCCACACGACTCCTCCTCCAAGTTGTCCCTAAATCAAGTCTTCCCTACACCATCCTTCCGCCATGTTGTCAAAACATCATTTCTTCTCCTACACCACTCCTCCTAAACGTTGTCCCTACACCATCCATCCTCCACGTTGTCCCTACATCATGTCTTCTCCTACACCGGCTCTCCTCCACGTTCTCTTCCCCTACACCATTCCTCTTCCGCGTTGTCCCTACATCATATCTTCCTCTACACCACTCCTCCTCCACGATTTTACCTACATCATGTCTTCCCCTACACCAACCCTCCACCATGTTCTTCCTACATCAGGTCTTCCCCTAAAACACTCCTCCTCCACGTTCTCCCTACATCATGTCTTTCACTACGCTTTCCCTTGTCCACGTTGTCCCTACATCATGTCTTCCAATATACCACTCCTTCTCCACGTTCTCCCTACATTATGTCTTCCCCTACACCATCCCTCCTTCCCTTTGTCCCTATATCATGTCTTCCCTTACACCACTCCTCCTCCACGTTGTCCCTACATCATGTCTTCCCCTACACCACACCTCATCCACGTTGTCCCTACATCATGTCTTCCCCTACAACATAGCTCCTCCACGTTGTCCTTACATCATGTCTTTCCCTCCACCACTCCTCCTGTACGTTGTCCCTGTATCATGTCTTCCCCTACACCATCCCTCTCCATGCTGTCACTACATCATGTCTTCCGCTACACTACTCCTCCTCCAAGTTGTCCCTACATCATGTATTCCCCTACACCACTTCTCCTCCACGTTGTCCCTACATCATGTCTTCGCCTATACCACTGCTCCTCCACGCTGTCCCTACATCATGTCTTCCCCTACACCACTCCTTCCCCACGTTATCCCTACATCATGTCTATCCCTACACCATCCCTCCTCCACGTTGTCCCTGCATCATGTCTTCCCCTACACAACTCCTCCTCCAAGTTGTCCCGACATCATGTCATCCCCTAAACATTTCCCTCCTCCACGTTGTCCCTACATCATGTCTTCCCCTAAAACAACTCCTCCTCACGTTGTTCCTATATCATGTCTTCCCTTACACCACTCCTCCTACACGTTTTCCATACATCGTGTCTTCCCCTACACCATCCCTCCTCCACGTTGTCCCTACATCATGTCTTCCTCTACACCACTTCCCCATGTTATCCCTACATCATGTATTCCCTTACGCCACTCCTACTCCACGTTGTCCCCACATCATGTCGTCCCCAACACCATCCCTACTCCACGTTGTCCCTACATCATGTCTTCCCCTACACCACTCCTCCTCCACGTTGCCCCTGCAGCATGTCTTCCCTTACATCACTCGTCCCCCACGTTGACCCTACATCATGTCTTCCTCTACACCACTTCTCCTCCACGTTGTCCCTACATCATGTCTTCCCCTACACGACTCCTCCTCCAAATCTTCCCCAACACCATCCCTCCTCCACGTTGTCCCTATATCATGTCTTCCCTTACACCACTCCTCCTCCACGTTGACCCTACATCATATCTTCCCCTACACCACTCCTCCTCCACGTTTTCCCCACATCATGTCTTCCCCTAGGCCATCCCTCCTCCACGTTGTCCCTACATCAAGTCTTCCTCTACAACACTCCTCTACGTTGTCTCTATATCAGGTCTTACCGTACACCATCCCAATTCCACGTTGTCCCTACATCATGTCTTCACCTACACGACTCCTCCTCCACGTTATCACTACATCATGTCATCCCCTACATCGTCCCTCCTCCACGTTATCCCCATATTATGTCTTCCCTTACACCGCTCATCCTCTACGTTGACCCTACATCATGTCTTCCCCTACACCACTCCTCCTCCACGTTTTCCCTACATCATGTCTTTCCCTAGACCATCCCTCGTCCACATTGTCCCTACATCAAGTCTTCCTCTAAACCACTCCTCCACGTTCTCCCTATATCATGTCTTCCCGTACACCATCCCTCCTCCACGTTGTCCCTACATCATGGATTCCCCTACAATACTCCTTCTCCACGTTGTCCCTATATCATGTCTTCCCCTACACCATCCCTCTTCCACGTTGTCCATATATCATGTCTTCCTTTACACCGCTCCTCCACGTTGACCCTACATCATGTCTTCCCCTACACCACTCCTCCTCAACGTTGTCCTTACATCATGTCTTCCCCTAGGCCACTCCTACTCCACGTTGTCCGTACATCAAGTCTTCCTCTACACCACTCCTCCACGTTGTCCCTATATCATGTCTTCCTGTACACCATCCCTCCTCCACGTTGTCCCTACATTATGTCTTCCCCTACACCATCCCTCCTTCATTTTGTCCCTATATCATGTCTTCCCTTACACCACTCCTCCTGCAGTTGTCCTTACATCATGTCTTCCCCTACAACATCGCTCATCCACGTTGTCCTTACATCATGTCTTCCCCTCCAGCACTCCTCCTCCACGTTGTCCCTGTATCATGTCTTCCCCTACACCACTCCTTCTCTATGTTGTCCCTACATAATTTCTTCCCCTACACCAACCCTCCTCCACGTTGTCCTTAAATCATGTCTTTCCCTACACCACTCCTCCTCACGTTGTCCCTACATCATTTCTTCCCCTACACCACTCCGCCTCCACGTTGTCCATACATCATGTCTTCCCCTACAACATCCCTCCTCCAAGTTATCACTACATCATGTCTTCCCCTACACCACTCGCCCACTGTGTCCCAACATTATGTCTTCCCCTAAACCATCCCTCTCCATGTTGTCACTACATCATGTCTTCCGCTACACCACGCCTCCTCCACGTTGTCCCTAGATCATGTATTCCCTTACATCACTTCTCCTCCACGTTGTCCCTACACCATGTCTTCGCCTACACCACTCATCCTCCACGTTGTCCTTACATCATGTCTTCCACTACACCAATCCTCCCCCACGTTATCCCTACACCATGTGTACCCCTACAGCATCCCTCCTCCACGTTGTCCCTGCATAATGTCTTCCCCTACACAACTCCTCCTCCAAGTTGTCCCTACATCATGTCATCCCCTGAACTTTTCCCTTCTCCACGTTGTCCTTACACAATGTCTTCCCCTACACCACTCCTTATCCACGTTGCCCCTGCATCATGTCTTCCCTTACACCACTACCCCTCCACCCTGACCCTACATCATGTCATCCCGTACACCACTCCTCCTCCACGTTGTCCCTACAACATGTCTTCCCCTAGACCATCCCTTCTTCACGTTGTCCCTACAAAAAGTCTTCCTCTACACCACTCCTCCAAGTTGTCCCTCTATCATGTCTTCCCGTACACCATCCCTCCTCCACGTTCTCCCTACATCATGTCTCCCCCTATACTCTTCCTCCTCTACGTCTTACCCTACACCATCCCACCTCCACGTTGTCCCAATATCATGTCTTCCCTTACACTACTCCACCTCCACGTTGACCCTACATCATGTCTTCCCCTACACCACTCCTCCTCCACGTTATCCATACATCATGTCTTCCCCTACACCACTCCTACCATACGTTATCCCTACATCATGTCTACCCCTACACCATCCCTCCTCCACGTTGTCCATGCATCAATGTTTCCCCTACACAACTCCTCCTCCAAGTTGTCCCTACATCATGTCATCCCCTACACTTTTTCCTCCTCCACGTTGTCCTTCCATCATGTCTTCCCCTAACCCACTCCTCCTCCACTTTGTCCCCACATCATGTCTTCCCCTACACCATCCCTTCTCCACGTTGTCCCTACATCATGTCTTCCCCTACACCACTCCTGCACGTTGCCCCTGCATCATGTCTTCCCTTACACCACTCCTCTTCCACGTTGACTCTACATCATGTCTTCCCCTACACCACTCATCCTCCACGTTGTCCCTACATCATGTCTTCTGCTAGACCATCCCTCCCCCACGTTGTCCTTACATCAAGTCTTCCTCTACACCACTCCTCCACATTGTCCCTATATCATGTCTTACCGTACACCATCACTCCTCCACGTTGTCCCTACATCATGTCTTCCCCTACACGGTTCCTTCTCCACGTCTTCCCCTACACCATCCCTCCTCCACGTTGTCCCTATATCATGTCTTCCATTACACCACTCCTCCTCCACGTTGTCCCTACATCATGTCTTCCCCTACACGGTTCCTTCTCCACGTCTTCCCCTACACCATCCCTCCTCCACGTTGTCCCTATATCATGTCTTCCATTACACCACTCCTCCTTCACGTTGTCCCTACATCATGTCTTCCTTTAGACCATCCCTCCTCCACGTTGTCCCTACATCAAGCATTCCTCTACACCACTCCTCCACGTTGTCTCTATATCATGTCTTACCGTACACCATCCCTCCTCCACATTGTCCCTACATCATGTCTTCCCCTACACAACTCTTCCTCCACGTTATCCTTACATCATGTCTTCCCCTACTCCGTCCCTCCTCCACGTTGTTTCTATATCATGTCTTCCCTTACACCGCTCCTCCTCTACGTTGACCCTACATCATGTATTCCCCTACACCACTCCTCTTCCATGTTGTCCCTAAAACATGTCTTCCAATAGACCTTTCCTCGTCCACGTTGTCCCTGCATCGTCTTCCTCTAAACCACTCCTCCACGTTGTCCCTATATCATGTCTTCCCGTACACCATCCCTCCTCCACATTGTCCCTACATCATATCTTCACCTACACCGTCTCTCCTCCACGTTGTCTTCCCCTACACCATTCCTCTTCCACTGTGTCTCTACATCATATCTTCCTCTACACCACTCCTCCTCCACGATGTCCCTACATCATGTCTTCCCCTACACCAACCCTCCTCCACGTTCTCCCTACATCAGGTCTTCCCCTAAAACACTCCTCCTCCACGTTCTCCCTTCATCATGTCTTTCCCTACACTTTCCCTCGTCCACGTTGTCTCTATATCATGTCTTCCAATATACCACTCCTTCTCCACGTTCTCCCTACATTATGTCTTCCCCTACACCATCACTCCTCCACGTTGTCCCTACATCATGCCTTCCCTTACACCAATCCTCCCCCACGTTGTCCCTACATCATTTCTTCCCCTACACCATCCCTCTTCCACGTTGTCCCTACATTATGTCTTCCCCTATACCATTCCTCTTTCACTTTGTCCCTATATCATGTCTTCCCTTCCCCATCCCTCCTTCTCGTTGTCCGTACATCATGGATTCCCCTGCACCACTGCTACTCTACGTGTCTCTACATGATGTCTTCATCTATATCGTCTCTCCTCCACGTTGTCCCTACTTCATGTCTTCCCCTACACCACTCCTCCTCCATGTTGTCTCTACATCATGTCTTCCCCTACACCATCCCTCCTCCACGTTGTCCTTACATCATGTCTTCCCCTACACCACTCCTCACGTTGTCACTATATCATTTTTTTCCCCTACACCACTCCGCCTCCACGTTGTCCCTACATTATGTCTTCCCCTATAACATCCCTCCTCAAAGATATCCCTACATCATGTCTTACCCTACACCACTCCTACTAGGTGTCTCAACATTATGTCTTCCCCTACACCATCCCTCTCCATGTTGTCACTACAGCATGTCTTCCGCAACACCACTCCTCCTCCACGTTGTCCCTACATCCGGTAATCCCTTAACCCACTGCTACCCTACGTTGTCCCTATATCATGTAATCCCCTACACCACTGCTACTCTACGTTGCCCCTACATCATGTCTTCTCCTACACCGGCTCTCCTCCACGTTGTTCCTATATCATGTCTTCAACTAGACCACTCCTACTTCACGTTGTCCCGATATAATGTCTTCCCCTACACCACTCCTCCTGCACGTTGTGACTACATCATGTCTTCCCTTACACCACTCCTCCTCCAGGTTGTCCCAACGTCATGTCTTCCCTACACCATCCCTCCTCCACGTTTTCACTACATCATTTCTTCCCATACACCACTCCTCCTCCACGTTTTACCTACATTATGTCTTCCCCTATACCATTCCTCCTCCACGTTGTTCCTACATCATGTCTTCCCAAACACCACTCCTCCTCAACGTTGTCTCTACACAGGTCTTCCCCTACGCCACTCCTCCTCCTTGTTGTCCTTACATCAAGTCTTCCTCTACACCACTCCTCCACGTTGTCCCTATATCATGGCTTCCCGTACACCATCCCTCTTCCACGTTGTCTCTACATCATGTCTTCCCCCACACGACTTCTCTTGCACGTTTTCCCTATATCATGTCTTCCCTACACCATCCCTCCGACACGTTGTCACTACATCATTTCTTCCCCTACACCACTCCTCCAAATGTTGTCCCTACATTATATCTTCCCCTACACCATCCCTCCTTCACTTTGTCCCTATATCATGTCTTCCCTTACACCACTCCTCCACGTTCTCCCTACATAATGTCTTCCCCTACAACACACCTCCTCCACGTTGTCCCTGCATCATGTCTTCCCCTACACAACTCCTCCAAGTTGTCCCTACATCATGTCATCCCCTACACTTTTCCCTCCTCCACGTGGTCCTTAAATCATGTCTTCCCCTACGCCACTCCTCCTACACATTGTCGCCACATCATGTCTTCCCCTACACCAACCCTTCACCACGTTGTCCCTACATCATGTCTTCCCCTACACCACTCCTCCTCCACGTTGCCCCTGCATCATGTCTTCCCTTAAACTACTCCTCCTCCACCCTGACCCTACATCATGTCTTCCCCTAAACCACTCCTCCCCCACTTTGTCCCTACATCATATCTTCCCCTAGACCATCCATCCTTCACATTGTCCCTACATCATGTCTTCCTCTACACCACTCCCCCACGTTCACCCTACATCATGTCTTCCCCTACACCACTGCTCCTCCACGTTTTCCCTACATCATGTCTTCCCTGACACCACTCCTCCTCCACGTAGTCCCTACATCATGTCTACCCTACACTATCCCTCCTCCACGTTGTCCCTACATCATGTCTTCCCTTACACCACTCCTCCTCCACATTGATCCTAAATCATGTCTTCCCCTACAGCACTCCTCCTCCACGTTATTCCTACATCATGACTCCCCCAAGACCATCCCTCCTCCACGTTGTCCCTGCAACATGTTTCCTCTACATCACTCTTCCTCCACGTTGTCCCAACATCATGTCTCCCCGTACATCATCCCTCCTCCACGTTGTCCGAATATCATGCCTTCCCGTATACTGCTCCTCCTCCAAGTTGTCCCTACATCATGTCTTCCCCAAGACCATCCCTCCTCCACGTTGTCCCTACAACATATTTCCTCTACACCACTCCTCCTCCACGTTGTCCCTACATCATGCCTTTCCCTACACCACTCCTCATCTACGTTGTCCCTACATCTGGTCGTCCCCTACACCACTCCTCCTCCACGTTGTCCCTACATTAACTCTTCCTGTACACCATCCCTCCTCCAAGTAGTCCCTACATCAAGTTTTCCCATACACCACTCCTCCTCCACGTTGTTCCTACATCATTTCTTCCCCTACACCATCCCTCCTCCACGTTATCCCTACATCATGTCTTCCCCTACACCACTCCTCTACGTTACCCTAAATTATGTCTTCCCCTACACCATTCTTCCTCCACGTTGTCCCTACATTATCACTTCCCCTACACCATCCCTCCACCACGTTTTCCCTACATCAAGTCTTCCCCTACACCACACCTCCACGTTTTTCCTACATCATGTCTTCCCCTACACCATCCCTCTTCCACGTTGTCCCTACATTATGGAATCCCCTACACCACTCCTCCTCCACGTTGTTCCTACATCATTTCTTCCCCTACACCATCCCTCCTCAACGTTATCCCTACATTATGTCTTCCCCTACACCACTCCTCTACGTTGTCCCTACATCATGTCTTCTCCTACACCATTCCTCCTCCACGTTGTCCCTACATTATCTCTTCCCCTACACCATCCCTCCTCCACGTTGTCCTTACATCAAGTCTTCCCCTACAATACTCCTCCTACACGTTGTCCCTACATCATGTCTTCCCCTGCATCATTCCTCTTCCACGTTGTCCCTACATCATGGCTTCCCCTACAACACTCCTCCTCCACGTTGTTCCGACATCATTTCTTCCCCTACACCATCCCTACTACAGGTTATCCCTATATCATGTCTTCCCCTACACCACTCCTCTACGTTCTCCCTGCATCATGTCTTACCCTACACCATTCTTCCTCCACGTTGTCCCTACATCATTTCTTCCCTTACACCATTCCTCCGCAACGTTATCCCTAAATCGAGTCTTCCACAACATCATCCCTCCTCCATGTTGTCCCTACATCATGTTGTCCCTTACACCACTCCTCCTCCACGTTGACCCTACATCATGTCTTCCCCTACACCAATCCTCCTCCACGTTGTCCCTACATCATGTCTTCCCCTAGACCATCCCTCCATCAAGTTGTTCCTACATCATGCCTTACTTTACACCACTCCTCCACGTCGTCCCTATACCATGTGTTCCCGTACACCATCCCTCCTCAACGTAGTCCCTTCATCATATGTTCCCCTACACCACTCCTCCTCCACGTTGTCCCTTCATCATGTCTTCCCCTACACCACTCCTCCTCTACGTTGTCCCTAAATCAAATCTTCCCCTACACCACTCCTCCTCCACGTAGTCACTACATTTTGTCTTCCAATACACCATCCCTCCTCTTCATTGTCCCTACATCATGTCTCCCCCTACACAACTCCTCCTCCACGTTCTCCTTACATCATGTCTTCCCCTACACCACTCCTCCTACACGTTGTCCCTACATCATAACTTCCCCAAATCACTACTCCTCCACGCTTTTCCAACATCATGTGTTTCCCTGCACAATCCCTCCTCCACGTTGTCCATACATTATATTTTCCCCTACACCATCCCTTCTCCACGTTATCCTTACACAATGTCTTCCCCTAAACCACTCCTCTACGTCGTCCCTAAATCATGTCTTCCCCTACACCCTAGCTCCTATACGTTGTCCCTATACCATGTATTCCCCTACACCACTCCTCCTCACGTTGCCCCTACATCATGTCGGCCCCTACACCACTACTCCTTCATGGTGTCCCTACATCATGTCGTCCCCTACACCACTCCTTCATGGTGTCCCTACATCATATCTTCCCATACACCAACCCTCCTCAACGTTGTCCTTACATCGTGTCCTCCCATACACCATACCTCCTTCCACGTTGTCCCTACATCATGTCCTCCTCTGCACAACTCCTCATCCACTTCGTCCATACATAATGTCTTCCCGAACAGCATTCCTCCTCTACGTTGTCCCTAACTCATGTCTTCCCCTACACTACTCCTCCTCTACATTGTCCCTACATCATGTCTTCCCATACACCACTCCTCCTCCAAGTTGTCCCTACATCATGTCTTCCCCTACACCACACCTCTTCATAGTTGTCCCTGAATCGTGTGTTCCCCTACACCACTCCTCCTCCACGGTGTCCCAACATCATGTCTTCCCCTATACCACTCCTCCTCCACGTTGTCCCTACATCATGTCTTCCCCTACACCACTACGCCTCCAAGTTGCCCCTATATCATGTCTTCTCTTACACAACTCCTCCTCCACGTTGTCCCTAAATCATGTCTTCCACTACACCATCCTTCCTCCACGTTGTCCTTAAATCATATCTTCCCATACACCACTAACCCTCAACGTTGTCCCTAAATCATGTCTTCCCTCACACCACTCCTACTCCACGTTGTCCCTACATCATTTCTTCCCAACACCACTCCTCCACTATGATGTCTCTACGTCATGTCTTCTTCTACACAATTCCTCCTCCACGTTGTCCCTAAATCGTGTCTTCCCGTACACCATCCCTCCTCCACGTTGTCCCTACATCATGTCTTCCCCTACACCACTCCTCCACCATGTAGTCCCTACATCATATCTCCGTCCACTATCCATCGTCCACGTTGTCCCTACATCATGTCTTCCCTTACACCAGTCCTCCTCCACGTTGACCATAAATCATGTGTTCCCCTACACCACTCCTCCTCCACGTTGTCCCTACATCATATCTTCCCCTAAACCATCCCTCCTGTACGATCTCCCTACATCATTTTTCCTCTACACCACTCCTCCTCCAAGATGTCCCTACATCATATCTTCCCCTACACCATCCCTCCTCCACGTTGTCCTTACATCATATCTTCCCATACACCATCCCTCCGCCACATTGTCCCTACATCATCTCCTCCCCTACACTACTCCTCCTCCACTTTGTCCCTACATCATGTCTTCCCCAACAGCATCCCTCCTCCACGTAGTCCCTACATCATGTCTTCCCGTACACCACTCCTCCAAGTCGTCCCTACATCATCTCTTCCCCTACACCACTCCTCCTCCACCTTGTCACTACATCATGTCTTCCCCTACACCATCCCTCCTCCACGTTGTCCTTACATCATAACTTCCCTTACACCACTCCTTCTCTTCGTTGTCCCTACATCAAGTATTCCCCTACACCATTAATCCTCCACGTTGTCCCTACATTATCACTTCCCCTACACCATCCCTCCACCACGTTGTACCTACATCAAGTCTTCCCCTACACCAATCCACGTTGTCCCTACATCATGTCATCCCCTACACCATCCCTCCACCACGTTGTACCTACATCAAGTCTTCCCCTACACCAATCCACGTTGTCCCTACATCATGTCATCCCCTACACCATCCCTCTTCCACGTTGTCCCTACATCATGGATTCCCCTACACCACTCTTCCTCCACGTTGTTCCTACATCATTTCTTCCGCTACACCATCCCTCCTCCACAATATCCCTACATCACGTCTTCCCCTACACTACTCCTCTACATTGACCCTACATCTTGTCTTCTCCAACACCATTCCTCCTCCACGTTGTCACTACATTATCTCTTCCCCTACACCTCCCCTCCTCCACGTTGTCCCTACATCAAGTCTTCCCCTACATCACTCCTCGTACACGTTGTCCCTACATCATGTCTTCCCCTACACCATCCCTCTTCCACGTTCTCCCTACATCATGGCTTCCCCTACACCACTCCTCCTACACGTTGTTCCTACATTATTTCTTCCCCTACACCATCCCTTCTCCACGTTATCCCTACATCATATCTTCACCTACACCACTCCTCTACGTTGACCCTATATCATTTCTTCCCCTACACCATTCCTCTTCCACATTGTCCCTACATCATGTCTTCCCTCACACCACTCCTCCGCAACGTTATCCCTACATCGAGTCTTCCACTACATCATCCCTCCTCCACGTTGTCCCTGCATCATGTCTTCCCTTACATCATTCCTCCTCCACGTTGACCCTACATCATGTCTTCCCCTACACCACTCCTCCTCCACGTTGTCCCTACATCATGTCTTCCCCAAGACCATCCCACCTCCAAGTTGTCCCTACATCATATCTTCCTCTACACCACTCCTCCACGTCGTCCCTATATCATGTGTTCCCGTACTCCAACACTCCTCAACGTTGTCCCTACATCATGTGTTCCCCTACAACATTCCCCCACCACGTTGTCCCTTCATTATGTCTTCCCCTACACCACTCCTCCTATACGTTGTCCCTAAATCATATCTCCCCATACACAACTCCTACTCCATGTTGTCCCTACATCTTGTCTTCCCCTATACCATCCCTCCTCCACGTTGTCCCTGCATCATGTCTTCCCTTACAAAACTCCTCCACCACGTTCTCCCTACATCATATCTTCCCCTACACCACTCCTCCTCCACATTGTCCTTCCATCATAGCTTCCCCTACATCACTCACCCTCCAGGCTTTTCCCACATCATGTCTTTCCCTACACCATCCCTCCTCCAAGTTGTCCCTACATCATATCTTCCCCTACACCATCCTTTCTCCATGTTATCCTTACATCATGTCTTCCCCTAAACCACTCCTCTACGTTCTCCCTAAATCATGTCTTCCCCTACACCATTCCTCCTCCACGATGTCCATACATCATGCCTTCCCCTACACCATAGCTCCTCAACGTTGTCCCTATATCATGTCTTCCCCTACACCACTCCTCCTCACGTTGTCCCTACATCATTTCGGCCCCTACTCCATTCCTCCTTCATGGTGTCCCTACATCATGTCGTCCCCTACACCACTCCTTCAAGGTGTCCCTACATCATATCTTCCCCTACACCATCCCTCCACGTTATCCTTACATCATATCTTCCCGTAGAACATCCCTTCTTCCAAGTTGTCCCTACATCATATCCTCCCCTACAACACTCCTCTTCCACTTCGTCCATACATAATGTCTTCCCGAACAGTATTCCTCCTATACGTTGTCCCTATTTCATGTCTTCCCCTACACTACTCCTCCTCTACATTGTCCCTACACCATGTCTTCCCATACACCTCTCCTCCTCCACATAGTCCCTACATCATGTCTTCCCCTACACCATCCCTCCTCCACGATTTCCCAATATCATATCTTCCCCTACACCACTCCTCCTCCACGTTGTCCCTACATCAGGTCTTCCCCTACATCACACCCCTCATAGTTGTCCCTGTATCGTGTGTTCCCCTACACCACTCCTCCTTTACGGTGTCCCAACATCATGTCTTCCCCTCTACCACTCCTCATCAATGTTGTCCCTACATCATGTCTTCCCCTACACCATCTATCCTCCACGTTGTCTCTACATTATATCTTCCCCTACACCACTCCGCCTCCAAGTTGTCCATGCATCATGTCTTCCCCTACAGAACTCCTACTACAAGTTGTCCCTAAATCATGTCTTCCACTGCACCATCCCTCCTCCACGTTGTCCTTAAATCATTTCTTCCACTAGACCTCTCCTCCTCCACGTTGTCCCTACATCATGTCTTCCCTTACACCACTCCTACTCCACGTTGTCCCTACATCATGTCTTCCCAACACCACTCCTCCACCACGTTGTCCATACGTCATTTCTTCCTCTACACCATTCCTCCTCCACGTTGTCCCTACATCATGTCTTCCCCTACACCATCCCTCCTCCACGTTGTCCCTACATCATGTCCTCCCCTACACCACTCCTCCACCACGTAGTCCCTACATCATATCTCCCGTACACTATCCATCGTCCACGTTGTCCCTACATCATATCTTCACTTACACCAGTCCTACTCCACGTTGACCCTACATCATGTTTTCCCCTACACCACTCCACCTCCACGTTGTCCCTACATCATGTCTTCCCCTAAACCATCCCTCCTCCACGTTGTCCCTACATCATTTTTCCTCTACACCACTCCTCCTCCTTCACGGTGTCTCTACATCATGTCTTCCCCTACACCATCTCTCTTCCACGTTGTCCCTACATCATGTCTTCCCCTACAACGCTACGCCTCCCCGTTGTCCCTACATCATGTGTTCCCCTACACCATCCCTCCTCCACGTTCTCCCTACATCATGTGTTCGCCTACACCAATCCTCCTCCACGTTGTCCCTACATCATGTGTTCCCCTACACCATTCCTCCTCCACGTTGTCCCTACATCATTTCTTCCCCTACACCACTCCTTACTTTGTTCGTACATAATATCGGCCCCTACACCACTCCTCCTTCACGGTGTCCCTACATCATGTCTTCCCCTACACCACTCCTTCACTGTGTCCCAACATCATATCTTCCCCTACACCATCCCTATTCCAGGTTGTCCTTACATCATATCTTCCTATACACCATCCCTATTCCACGTTGTCCCTACATCATGTCCACCCCTCCACCACTCCTCCTCCACTTTCTCCCTACATCATGTCTTCCCCAATAGCATCCCTCCTCTACGTTGTCCCTACATCATGTCTTCCCCTACACTACTCCTCCTCCATGTTGTGCCTACATCATGTCTTCCCATACACCCCTTTTCCTCCACGTTGTCCCTGCATCATGTCTTCCACTACACCATCCCTCCTCCACGTTGTCCTTATATCATATCTTCCCCTACACCACTCCTCTACGTTGTCCCTACATCATGTCTTCCCTTACGCCATCCCTCCTCCACGTTGTCCTTACATCATGTCTTCCCGTACACCACTCCTCCAAGTTGTCCTTACATCATGTCTTCCCCTACACCACTCCTCCTCCACCTTGTCCCTACATCATGTCTTCCCCTACACCATCCCTCCTCCACGTTGTCCTTACATTATAACTTCCACTACACCACTCCTCCTCTTCGTTGTCCCTACATCTTGTCATCCCCTACACCACTCCTCCTCCACGATGTCCCTACATTATCTCTTCCTCTACACCATCCCTCCTCCAAGTTGTCCCTTCATCAAGTCTTCCCATAAACCACTACTTCTCCACGTTGTTCCTACATTATATCTTCTACTACACCATCCTTCCTACACGTTGTCCCTACATCATGTCTTCCGCTACACCATCCTTCATCCACGTTGTCCCTACATCTTGTCTTCTCCTACACCGTCTCTCTTCCACGTTGTCTTCCCCTACACCATTCCTCTTCCACGTTGTCCCAACATCATATCTCCTCTACACCACTAATTCTCCACGTTGTCCCTACATCATGTCTTCCCCTACACAACTCCTTCTCCACGTTGTCCCTAAATAATGTCGTCCCCTACACCATCCCTCCTCCAAGTTCTCCTTACATCATGTCTTCCCCAACACCACTCCTCCTCTACGTTCTCCCTACAACATGTCTTCCCCTACACCACTCTTACTCCACGTTCTCCCTACATCATGTCGTCCCCTACACCATCACTCTTCCACGTTATCCCTACATCATGACTTCCTCTGCACCACTCTCCCCACGTTGTTCCTACATCATGTCTTCCCCTACACCATCCCTCCTCCACGTTGTCCCAACATCATATCTTCCTCTACACCACTCATTCTCCACGTTGTCCCTAAATCATGTTTTCCCCTACACCATTCCTCCTCCACGATGTCCATACATCATGCCTTCCCCGACACCTTAGCTCCTCAACGTTGTCCCTATATCATGTCTTCCCCTACACCACTCCTCCTCACGTTGTCCCTACATCATGTCTGCCCCTACTCCATTCCTCCTTCATGGTGTCCCTACATCATGTCGTCCCCTACACCACTCCTTCACGGTGTCCCTACATCATATCTTCCCCTACACCATCCCTCCTCCACGTTGTCCTTACATCATGTCTTCCCGTAGAACATCCCTCCTTCCAAGTTGTCCCTACATCATGCCCTTCCCTACACCACTCCTCTTCCACTTTGTCCATACATAATGTCTTCCCCAACAGTATTCCTCCTCTACGTTGTCCCTACCTCATGTCTTCCCCTACACTACTCCTCCTCTACATTGTCCCTACATCATGTCTTCCCATACACCACTCCTCCTCCACGTTGTCCCCTACCACATCATGTCTTCCTCCCTACAACCACTCCCTCCTCCACGTTGTCCTACATCATGTCTTCCCTACACCATCCTCCTCCGTTGTCCCTACATCAGTCTTCCCTACACCACCTCTCCACGTTGTCCCTACATCCATGTCCTTCCCTACACCACTCTCTCTTTCACGGTTGTCCTACATCATGTCTTCCCCTACACACTCCTTCACTGTGTCCCTACATAATGTCTTCCCTACACCATCCCTCCTCCACGTTGTCCTTACATCATGTCTTCCCCAACACCACTCCTCCTCCACGTTGTCCCTACAATCATGTCTTCCCTACACCACCCTCTCCACAGTGTCCCTACATATGTTCCCTAACCATCCTCCTCCACGTTTCCTACATCATATCTTCCCTCACCATCCTCCTCCACGTGTCCCTACATCATGTCTTCCCCTACACCATCTCCTCACTTCCTACGTTGTCCCTAACATCATGTTTCTTCCCCTACACCATCCTCCTCCACGTTGTCCTAACATCATTCTTCTTGTCCCTACATCATGTCTTCCCTAACCACTCCTCCTCATTGTCCCTACATTTCCCAACTCTCCCCTACACCACCCTAGTTCCCACTCATTCTTCCTACCACCCCTGTCCTAACATTCCTACACCCTCCCCGTTTCCCAATAGCCCCCAACACCTCCTTGCTATATCTCCCCACCTCCTTCGTGTCTACCTGTTTCCTACACCCTCCTCACTTTCCCTAATCATCTCCTACAACCTCCTCCAGTTGTCCCTATCATGCTTACACCATCCCCTCACGTTCCCTTATCATCTTCCCTCACTCCTCCTCACTGTCCTCAGTCTTCTACCCCCCCTTGTCCTATCTTTTCCCCTACACACTCCTCACGTGTCCCAATCATGTCTTCCCCTACCATCCTCATTTGTCCTACATAGTCTTCCCTACACACTCTCCAGTTGTCCTAATTTCTTCCTACACCATCCCCTCCATTGTCCCTCATCATTCTTCCCTACAATCCTCTCACGTTTCCCAACATTCTTCCCATCCTCCTCACGTTCTAATCATTCTTCCCAACCTCTCCTCACGTTGCCCAATCATGTCTTCCCTCACCCTCCTCTCACGTTGTCCTACATCATTCTTCCCAACCATCCCACGTTGTCCATATCATTTTCCTCTAACATCCTCTCCACTTTCCTAATCATTCTTCCCTACACCACCCTCCTCCCGTGTCCTAATCATGTCTCCCCTAACCTCCTCCCCACGTGTCCCTAATATTCTCCCACACATCCCTCCCGTTGTCCTAATCATTCTTCACTCCTCATCCCCTCCACGTTGCCCTAATCATTTTTCCTACACCACTCCCTCCAGTTGTCCCAATCTCTTCCCTAACCATCCCTTCCAGTTGTCCTACATCATTTCCTACACACTCCTCCTCACGTGTCTAATATTCTTCCCTACACCATCCTCTCCACGTGTCCCACTCATTCTTCCCTACACCTCCTCCCCGTTGTCCCTACTCATGTTCCCAACCATCCCCCCCCCCCCCCCCCCCCCCCCCCCCCCCCCCCCCCCCCCCCCCCCTCCTCCACGTTGTCCTACATCAGTCTTCCCTTACACCACTCCTCCACGTTGTCCCTACATCATGTCTTCCCATACACCCTCTCTTCCACGTTGTCCCTAAATCATGTCTTCCCCTACACCATCCCTCCTCCACGTTGTCCCTACATCATGTCTTCCCCTGCACCACTCCACCTCCGAGTTGTCCCTACATCATGTCTTCCCTTACACCACTCCTACTCCACGTTGTCCCTACCTCATGTCTTCCCCTACACCACTCCTTCTCCACCTTATCCCTACATCATGTCTTCCTCTACACCATTCCTCCTCCACGTTGTCCCTACATCATGTCTTACCCTACACCATCCCTCTTCACGTTGTCCCTACATTATGTCTTCCCCTACACCACTCCTCCTCCACGTTGTCCCTACATCATGTTTTCCCTGACACTACTCCTCCTCAAGGTAGTCCCTACATCATGTCTCCCCTACACTATCCCTCCTCTCCTTTGTCCCTAACTCATGTCTTCCCTAAAACCACTCCTCCTTCACGTTGACCCTACATCATGTCTTACCCTACACCACTCCTCCTCCTCGTTGTCCCTACATCATGTCTTACCCGACACCACTCCTCCTCCTCGTTGTCCCCACATCATGTCTTCCCCTAGACCATCCCTCCTCCACTTTATCACACAATCATGTTTCCTCTACAACACTCCTCCTTCACGTTGTCCCTACATCACGTCTTTCCTGACACCACTCCTCCCCCACGTTATCCCTACATCATGTGTTCCCTAAACTATCCCTCCTACACGTTGTCCCTAAATCATGTCTTCCCTTACACCACTCCTCCTTTGCGTTGACCCAACACTATGTCTTCCCTACACCCATCTCCTCCCCTCCTACGTTGTCCCTACATCATGTCTTACCCCTACGACACATCCTCCGCCTCCACGTTTTCCCTACATCATGTCTTCCCCTATAACATCCCTCCTCCAATTTGTCCCTACATCATGTATTCCCCTACAGCACTGGTCCACGGTGTCTCAACATTATATCTTCCCCTACACCATAACTCTCCATGTTGTCACTATATCATGTCTTCCGCTAAACCACTTCTCCTCCACGTTGCCCCTACATCCTGTAATCCCCTACACCACTCCTCCTCCACGTTGTCCCTGTATCATGTCTTCGCCTACACCACTCCTCCACGTTGTCCCTACATCATGTCTTACCCTACACAACTCCTCCTCCATGTTGTCCCTACATCATGTCATCCCTCACACCATCATTTCTCCACGTTGTCCCTATATCATGTCTTCCCCTACACCATCCCTCCTCCACGTTGTCCCTTAATGAAGTGTTCCCCTACACCATACGTCCTTCATGTTTTCCCTACTTTATGTCTTCCACTCCACCATCCTTCCTCCACGTTGTCCCTACATCATGTCTTCCGCTACACCATCCCTCCTCCACGTTGTCCCTACATCATGTCTTCTACACCGTCTGTCCTCCACGTTGTCTTCCCCTACGCCATTCCTCTTCCACGTTGTCCCTACATCATATCTTCCTTTACACCACTCCTCCCCCACGTTGTCCCTATATCATGTCTTCCCTTGCAGCACACCTCCTCCACGTTGTCCCTACATCATGTCTTACCCTACACCACACCTCCTCCAAGTTGTCCCTACATCATATCTTCCCCTACAACATCGCTCCTCTACGTTGTCCTTACATCATGTCTTCCCCTACACCATCACTCCTCAACGTTGTCCCTTAATCATGTCTTCCCCTACACCATACGTCCTCCACGTTTTCCCTACATCATGTCTTCCACTACACCATCCTTCCTCCACGTTGTCCCTACTTCATGTCTTCCGCTACACCATCCCTCCTCCAAGTTGTCCCTACATCATGTCTTCTACACCGTCTGTCCTCCACGTTGTCTTCCCCTACACCATCCCTCCTCCACGTTCCCCCTACATTAGGTCTTCCAATAAAACACTCCTCTTCCAAGTTCTCCCTACATCATATCTTTCCCTATACTTTCCCCTGGCCACGTTGTCCCTACATCATGTCTTCCCCTATACCACTCCTTCTCCATGTTGTCCGAACATTATGTCTTCCCATACACCATCCCTCCTCCACGTTGTCCCTACATCATGTCTTCCCTTACACCACTCCTACTCCACGTTGTCCCTACATCATATCTTCCCTTACACCATCCCTCTTCCACGTTGTCCCTACATCATGGCTTCCCCTACACCACTCCTCCTCCACGATGTTCATACATCATGTCTTCCACTACATAATCCCTCCTCCACGTTGTCCCTACATCATGTCTTCCCTTACACCATCTCTCCTGCACGTTGTCCCTATATGATGTCTTCACCTACACCACTCCTACTTCACGTTGTCACTACATCTCTTTCCCTACACCACTCCTCAACGTTGTGACTACATCATGTCTTCCTTTACACCACTCCTCCTCCAGGTTGTCCCTATATCATGTCTTCCCTACACCATCCCTCCTCCACGTTCTCAATACATCATTTCTTCCCCTACACCACTCCTCTTAAACGTTGTCCCTACATTATGTCTTCCCCTATACCATTCCTCCTTCATTTTGTCCCTATATCATGTCTTCCCTAACACCACACCTCCTCCACGTTGACCCTACATCATGTCTCAACCTAAACCACACATCCTCCAAGTTGTCCCTACATCATGTCTTCCCCTACAACATCGCTCCTCCACGTTCTCCTTACATCATGTCTTCCCCTCCACCACTCCTCCTCCACGTTGTCCCTGAATCATGTCTTCCCCTACACCACTCCGCCTCCACGTTCTCCCTACATCATGTCTTCCCCTATAACATCCCTCCTCCCTGTTCTCCCTACATCATGTCTTCCCCTATACCACTCCTCCACGGTGTCTCAACATTATGTCTTCCCCTACACCATCCCTCTCCATGTTGTCACTATATCATTTCTTCCTCTACAACTCTCCTCCACTACAATGTCCCTACATCATATAATCCCCTACACCACTCCTCCTCCACGTTGTTCCTACATCATGTCTTCGCCTACACCACTCCTACTCCACGTTGTCCCTACATCATGTCTTCCCCTACACCACTCCTCCTCCACGTTGTCCGTACATCATGTCTACCCCTACACCATCCCTACTCCACGTTGTCCCTGCATCATGTCTTCCCCTACACAACTTCTCCTCCAAGTTTTCCCTACATCATATCATCCCCTAACCTTTTCCCTCCTCCACGTTGTCCCTACATCATGTCTTCCCCTGCACCACTCCTCCTCACGTGGTCCTGACATCATGTCTTCCCCTATACCACTCCTCCTACACGTTATCCATACATCGTGTCTTCCCCTACACCATCCCTCCTCCAAGTTGTCCCTACATCATGTCTTCCTCTACACTACTCCCCCACGTTGTCCCTACATCATGTATTCCATTGCCTCTCCTCCTCCAAGTTGTCCATACATCATGTCTTCCTCTACACTATCCCTCCTCCACGTTGTCACTACATCATTTCTTCCCCTACACCACTCCTCCTCCACGTAGTCCCTACATCAAGTCTTCCCTTACACCACTCCTCCTCCACGTTGACCCTACATCATATCTTCCCCTACACCACTCCTCCTCCAAGTTGTCCCTACATTATGTCTTCCCCTACACCATCCCTCCTCCACGTTGTCCCTATATCATGTCTTCCCTTACACCACTCCTCCTCCACAATGACCCTACATCATGTCTTCCCCTACACCACTCCTACTCAACGTTGTGCCTACATCATGTCTTTCCCTACGACACTCCTCCACGTTGTCCATATATCAAGTCTTCCTCTACACCACTCCTCCACCTTGTCCCTATATCATGTCTTCCCGTACACCATCCCTCCTCCACGTTGTCCCTACATCATGTCTTCCCCTACACGACTCCTCCTCCACGTCATCCCTACATCAAGTCTTCCCCTACATCGTCCCTCCTCCACGTTGTCCCTATATCATGTCTTCCCTCAAACCACTCCTCCTCCACGTTGTCCCTACATCATGTCTTCCCCTAGACCATCCCTCCTCCACGTTGTCCCTACTTCAAGTCTACCTCTACACCACTCCTCTACGTTATCCCTATATCATGTCTTGCCGTACACCATCCCTCCTCCACGTTGTCCCTACATTATGGGTTCCCCCACACGACTCATCCTCCACGTTGTCCCTACATCATGTCTTCGCTACACCGTACCTCCGCCACGTTATCACTACATCATTTCTTCCCCTATAACACTCCTCCTAAACTTTGTCCCTACATTATGTCTTCCCCTACACACTCCCTCCTTCACTTTGTCCCTAAATCGTACCTTCCCTTACACCAATCCTCCTCCACGATGTCCCTACATCATCTATTCCCCTACACCACACCTCATCCACGTTGTCCCTACATTATGTCTTCCCCTACAATATCGCTCCTCCACGTTGTACTTACATTATGTCTTCCCCTCCACCACTCCTCCTCCACGTTGTCCATGTATCATGTCTTCCCCTACACCACTATTCCTCCATGTTGTCCCGACATCATGTCTTCCCTTACACCATCTCTCCACCACGTTGTCCTTACATCATGTCTTCCCCTCCACCACTCCTCCTCACGTTGTCCCTACATCATTTCTTCCCCTACAAAAATCCGCCTCCATGTTGTCCCTACATCATGTCTTCCGTTACACCACTCCCCCTTCAACTTGTCCCTACATAATGTATTCCCCTACAGCACCTCTTCTCCACGTTGTCCCTATATAATGCCTTCGCCAACAACACTCCTCCTCCACGTTGTCCGTGCATCATGTCTTCCCCTACACAAATCCTTCCCCACGTTATCCCTAAATCATGTCTAGCCCTACACCATCCCTCCTACACATTGTCCCTGCATCATGTCATACCCTACACTTTTCCCTCCTCCACGTTGTCCCTATATCATGTCTTCCCCTACACCACTCCTCACTTGTCCCTATATCATGTCTTCCCCTACACTACTCCTACACGTTGTCCATACATCGTGTCTTGCCCTACACCATCCCTCCTCCACGTTATCCCTACATCATGTCTTCCTCTACAACACTACTCCACGTTATCCCTACATCATGTATTCCCTTACGCCACTCCTCCTCCACGTTGTCCCCATATCATGTCTTCCCCTACACCATCCCTCCTCCACGTTGTCCCTACATCATGTCTTCCCCTACACCACTCCTCCTCGACGTTGCCCCTGCATCATGTCTTCCCTTACACCACTCCTCCTCCAGGTTGACCCTACATCATGTCTTCCCCTACACCACTCCTCCTCCACGTTGTCCCTACATCCAGTCTTCCTCTAGACCATCCCTCCTCCACGTTGTCCCTACATCAAGTCTTCCTCTACAACACTCATCC
Organism: Panulirus ornatus; assembly: GCF_036320965.1. Taxonomy (NCBI): domain Eukaryota; kingdom Metazoa; phylum Arthropoda; class Malacostraca; order Decapoda; family Palinuridae; genus Panulirus; species Panulirus ornatus. The sequence goes on from NC_092278.1 coordinate 27,714,908, forward strand.
ACGTTGTCCCTACATCATGTCCTCCCCTACACGACTCCTCCTCCAGGTCTCCCCCTACACCATCCCTCTTCCACGTTGTCCCTATATCATGTCTTCCCTTACACCACTCCTCCACGTTGACCCTACATCATGTCTTCCCCTACACCACTACTCCACGTTGTCCCCACATCATGTCTTCCCCTACACCATCCCTCCTCCACGTTGTCCCTACATCAAGTCTTTCTCTAAACCACTCCTCCACGTTGTCCCTATATCATATCTTCCCGTGCACCATCCCTCCTTCACATTGTCCGTACATCATGTCTTCCCCTACACGACTCCTCCTCCACGTTGTCCCTATATCATGTCTTCCCCTACACCATCTCTCCTTTACGTTGTTCCTACATCATTTCTTCCGCTACACCTTTCCCTCTTCCATGTTGTCCCTATATCACGTCTTCCCCTACACCACTCCTCCCCACGTTGTCCGTACATCATGTCTTCCCCTCCACCACCCTCCCCCACTATATCCCTACATCATGTCTTCCTCTACACCACTCCTCCTCCACGTTGTACCGACATCATGTCTTCCCCTATACACTCCTCCTCCACGTAATCCCTTAATCATGTCTTCCCCTACACCATACCTCCTCCACGTTGTCCCTACATTAAGTCTTCCACTACACCATCCTTCCTCCACGTTGTCCCTATAACATGTCTTCTCCTACACCGTCTCTCCACGTTGTCTTCCCTTACACCATTCCTCTTCCATGTTGTCCCTACATCATGTCTTCCTCTACAACACTCCTCCTCCATGTTGTCCCTACATCATGTCTTCCCCTACACCATCCCTCCTCAACGTTCTCCCTACATAAGGTCTTCCCCTAAATCACTCCTTCTCCACGTTGTCCCTACATCATGTGTTTCCCTACATTTTCCCTCCTCCACGTTGTCCCTACAGCATGTCCTCCCCTACACCAATCCTTCTCCATGTTGTCCCTACATTATGTCTTCCCCTATATCATCCCTCCACCACTTTGTCCCTACATCATGTCTCCCCCTACACCATCTCTCCTCCATATTCTCCCTACATCATGTCTTCCCCTACACCACTCCTCCACGTTGTCCCTACATCATGTCTTCCCCTACACCATCCCTCCTCCACGTTGTCCCTACATCATGTAATCACCTACACCACTCCTACTTCAGGTTGTCCCTACATCATGTCTTCACCTACACCTCTCCTCCTCCACGTTGTCCCTACATCATGTCTTCCCCTACACCACTCCTCCTCCACGTTGTCCTTACATCATGTCTTCCCCTAAACCATCCCTCCTCCACGTTGTCCTTACATCATGTCTTGCCCTGCACCACTCCTCCACGGTGTCCTTACACCATCCCTCTCCATGTTGTCACTACATCATGTCTTCGCCTACACCACTCCTCCTCCACGTTGTCCCTACATCAAGTTTCCCCCTACACATCTCCTCATCCACGTTGTCCCTACATCATGTCTACCCCTACACCATCCCTCCTCCACGTTCTCCCTGCATCATGTCTTCCCCTACACAACTTCTCCAAGTTCTCCCTACATCATGTAATCCCCTACACTTTTCCCTCCTCCATGTTATCCTTACATCATGTCTTCCCCTACACCACTCCTCCTCACGTTGTCCCTACATCATGTCTTCCCCTACACCACTCATCTATGTTGTCCCTACATCATGACTTCCACTACACCATTCCTCCTCCACGTTATCCCTACATCATGTCTCCCCCTACACCATCCCTCCTCCATATTCTCCATACATCATGTCTTCCCCTACACCACTCCTCCACATTGTCCCTACATCATGTCTTCCCCTACACCATCCCTCCTCCACGTTGTCCCTACATCATATCATCACCTACACCACTCCTACTTCATGTTGTCCCTACATCATGTCTTCACCTACATCTCTCCTACTCCACGTTTTCCCTACATCATGTCTTCCCCTACACCACTCCTCCTCCACGTTGTCCTTACATCATGTCTTCCCCTAAACCATCCCTCCTCCACGTTGTCCTTACATCATGTCTTCCCCTGCACCACTCCTCCACGGTGTCCCAGCATTATGTCTTTCCCTACACCATCCCTCTCCATGTTGTCACTACATCATGTCTTCGCCTACACCACTCCTCCTCCACGTTGTCCCTACATCAAGTTTCCCCCTACACATCTCCTCCACGTTGTCCCTCCATCATGTCTACCCCTACACCATCCCTCCTCCACGTTCTCCCTGCATCATGTCTTCCCCTACACAACTTCTCCAAGTTCTCCCTACATCATGTAATCCCCTACACTTTTCAGTCCTCCACGTTATCCTTACATCATGTCTTCCCCTAAACCACTCTTCCTCACGTTGTCCCTACATCATGTCTTCCCCTACACCACTCCTCCTCCACGTTGTCCATACATCGTGTCTTTTCCTACAACATCCCTCCTACACGTTGTCCCTATATCATGTCCTCCTCTACACAACTCCCCCACGTTGTCCCTACATCATGTCTTCCCCTACACCACTCCTTCTCCACGTTGTCCCTACATCATATCTTCCCCTACACCATCCCTTTTCCACGTTGTCCCTACATCATGGCTTTGCCTACACCACCCCTCCTCCACGTTGTTCCTACATCATGTCTTCCTCTACACCATTCCTCCTCCACGTTGTCCCTACATCATGTCTTCCCCTACACCATCCCTCCTTCACGTTGTCCCTACATCATTTCTTCCCCTACACCACTCCGCGTCCACATTGTCCCTACATCATATCTTCCCCTACACCACTCCTCCTCCACGTTGTCCCTACATCATGTCTTCCCCTACACCATCCCTCCTCCACGTTGTCCTTACATCATGTCTTCCCCTACACCACTCCTCCACGGTGTCCCAACATTATTTCTTCCCCTACACCATCCCTCTCCATGTTGTCACTAAGTCATGTCTTCCGCTGCACAAATCCTCCTCCACGTTGTCCCTACATCATATCTTCCCCTACACCATCCCTTTTCCACGTTGTCCCTACATCATGGCTTCGCCTACACCACCCCTCCTCCACGTTGTTCCTACATCATGTCTTCCTTTACACCATACCTCCTCCACGTTGTCCCTACATTAAGTCTTCTACTACACCATCCTTCCTCCAAGTTGTCCCTATAACATGTCTTTTCCTACACCGTCTCTCCTCCACGTTCTCTTCCCCTACACCATTCCTCTTCCATGTTGTCCCTACATCATGTCTTCCTCTACAACACTCCTCCTCCATGTTGTCCCTACATCATGTCTTCCCCTACACCATCCCTCCTCAACGTTCTCCCTACATAGGGTCTTCCCCTAAATCACTCCTCCTCCACGTTGTCCCTACAACATGTGTTTCCCTACATTTTCCCTCCTCCACGTTGTCCCTACAGCATGTTCTCCCCTACACCAATCCTTCTCCATGTTGTCCCTACATTATGTCTTCCCCTATATCATCCCTCCTCCACTTTGTCCCTACATCATGTCTCCCCCTACACCATCTCTCCTCCATATTCTCCTTACATCATGTCTTCCCCTACACCACTCCTCCGCGTTGTCCCTACATCATGTCTTCCCCTACACCATCCCTCCTCCACGTTGTCCCTACATCATGTAATCACCTACACCACTCCTACTTCATGTTGTCCCTACATCATGTCTTCACCTACATCTCTCCTACTCCACGTTGTCCCTACATCATGTCTTCCCCTACACCACTCCTCCTCCACGTTGTCCTTACATCATGTCTTCCCCTAAACCATCCCTCCTCCACGTTGTCCTTACATCATGTCTTCCCCTGCACCACTCCTCCACGGTGTCCCAGCATTATGTCTTTCCCTACACCATCCCTCTCCATGTTGTCACTACATCATGTCTTCGCCTACACCACTCCTCCTCCACGTTGTCCCTACATCAAGTTTCCCCCTACACATCTCCTCATCCACGTTGTCCCTATATCATGTCTACCCCTACACCATCCCTCCTCCACGTTCTCCCTGCATCATGTCTTCCTCTACACAACTTCTCCAAGTTCTCCCTACATCATGTAATCCCCTACACTTTTCCCTCCTCCACGTTATCCTTACATCATGTCTTCCCCTACACCACTCCTCCTCACGTTGTCCCTACATCATGTCTTCCCCTACACCACTCATCTATGTTGTCCCTACATCATGTCTTCCACTACACCATTCCTCCTCCACGTTATCCCTACATCATGTCTCCCCCTACACCATCCCTCCTCCATATTCTCCATACATCATGTCTTCTCCTACACCACTCCTCCACGTTGTCCCGACATCATGTCATCACCTACACCACTCCTACTTCATGTTGTCCCTACATCATGTCTTCACCTACATCTCTCCTACTCCACGTTTTCCCTACATCATGTCTTCCCCTACACCACTCCTCCTCCACGTTGTCCTTACATCATGTCTTCCCCTAAACCATCCCTCTTCCACGTTGTCCTTACATCATGTCTTCCCCTGCACCACTCCTCCACGGTGTCCCAGCATTATGTCTTTCCCTACACCATCCCTCTCCATGTTGTCACTACATCATGTCTTCGCCTACACCAATCCTCATCCACGTTGTCCCTACATCAAGTTTCCCCCTACACATCTCCTCCACGTTGTCCCTCCATCATGTCTACCCCTACACCATCCCTCCTCCACGTTCTCCCTGCATCATGTCTTCCCCTACACAACTTCTCCAAGTTCTCCCTACATCATGTAATCCCCTACACTTTTCCCTCCTCCACGTTATCCTTACATCATGTCTTCCCCTACACCACTCTTCCTCACGTTGTCCTGACATCATGTCTTCCCCTACTCCACTCCTCCTCCACGTTGTCCATACATCGTGTCTTTTCCTACAACATCCCTCCTACACGTTGTCCCTATATCATGTCCACCTCTACACAACTCCCCCACGTTGTCCCTACATCATGTCTTCCCCTACACCACTCCTTCTCCACGTTGTCCCTACATCATATCTTCCCCTACACCATCCCTTTTCCACGTTGTCCCTACATCATGGCTTCGCCTACACCACCCCTCCTCCACGTTGTTCCTACATCATGTCTTCCTCTACACCATCCCTCCTCCACGTTGTCCCTACATCATTTCTTCCCCTACACCACTCCGCGTCCACATTGTCCCTACATCATATCTTCCCCTACACCACTCCTCCTCCACGTTGTCCCTACATCATGTCTTCCCCTACACCATCCCTCCTCCATGTTGTCCTTACATCATGTCTTCCCCTACACCACTCCTCCACGGTGTCCCAACATTATTTCTTCCCCTACACCATCCCTCTCCATGTTGTCACTAAGTCATGTCTTCCGCTGCACAAATCCTCCTCCACGTTGTCCCTACATCATATCTTCCCCTACACCATCCCTTTTCCACGTTGTCCCTACATCATGGCTTCGCCTACACCACCCCTCCTCCACGTTGTTCCTACATCATGTCTTCCTTTACACCATTCCTTCTCCACTTTGTCCCTACATCATGTCTTCCCTTACACCATCCTTCCTTCACGTTGTCCCTACATCATTTCTTCCCCTACACCACTCCTCCTCCATGTTGTCCCTACATCATACCTTCCCTGACAACCACTCCTCCTCCACGTAGTCCCTACATCATGTCTCCCCTACACTATCCCTCCTCCACGTTGTCCCGAAATCATGTCTTCCCTTACATCACTCCTCCTCCACGTTGACCCAACATCATGTCTTCCCCTACACCACTCCTCTACGTTGTCCCTACATCATGTCCTCCCCTACACCATTCCTTCTCCACGTTGTCCCTACATCATGTCCTCCTCTAAGCCATCCCTCCTCCACGTTGTCCCTACATCATATCTTCCCCTACACCACTCCTCCTCACGTTGTCCCTACATCATGTCGTCCCCTACACCACTCCTCCTTCACGGTGTCCCTACATCATGTCTTCCCCTACACCACTCCTTCACGGTGTCCCTACATCATGTCTTCCCCTACACCATCCCTCCTCCACGCTGTCCTTACATCATATCTTCCCATGCACCATCCCCACTCCACGTTGTCCCTACATCATGTCCTCCCGTACAACACTCCTCCTCCACTTTGTCCCTACATCATGTCTTCCCCAACAGCATCCCACCTCTATGTTGTGCCTACATCATGTCTTCCCCTACACTACTCCTCCTCCACGTTGTCCCTACATCATGTCTTCCTATAAACCACTTCTCCTCCACGTTGTCCCTACATCATGTCTTTCCCTACACCATTCCTCCTCCACGTGTTCCTTACATCATGTTTTCTCCTACACCACTCTTCCTCCACGTTGTCCCTACATCATGTCTTCCACTACACCACTCCTCCAGGTTGTTATTTTGTCCTCCATACTACGCACCACTGCCTCTCTGCCACGTTGGAACCCGATCGTTCTGCGTTCATTCAAGTCCTTGTTGCTTCGTCTCACTTTGACTGAGACAAGCCGGGCTTCATACCCACTCCTTATATATCAGTGCCGACGCCTTCCACTGCAGTCTCAACCCAGACGGCATCCTGAGGTGTAGTGGCTCTTCCCCGAGGTGTGGTGGTGTGGTAGGGGAGCGTAACGATTTTTTTTATATAAGTTAAGCTGCCTTTGTGGTTAAATGCACTTATGGTTGTATTAACATAGTTTTGTTGTGTGCTAGGAAGTTGCTTTTTCATTTGATTTGTGGTTAATTAGTTGTTATACTTGCTGTTACTTCTATGTTTGTTTAATAATACTGATCATTATCATCCTGGGCTCATTCTACACCTGTAATTTTTCACAATCATTTATGACGGGTCTTCTCCTCCCAGTATAACCTAGACAACAGTGCTCTATATCGAACATCACCTTCATTACTGTAAGAGCTAGATTCGTTATATGGGGGCCTGTCCGGGAGGTTTGTTATTTAATGAGTTTCCTTGTGCACACCACATAGACTTGTTAACCGTCCTTATATTAAATTGATTTAATTCCGTGGGAAGGTAACTCTTAATCTAGTTATAACTTTTGGTTATTTCTCGAGTGTATAACTGCCTTGTACCTGGCCAGTGCATAGCTAGTTAGCTTTCCTATATAATTAATGGTATAGCCTGTTCCTGCTACGTCCCACATGTGTTCATACCTACGAAATCTACACTGACTCCCATAAATCGTCGTACAGAGACTCTCACTCATTTATAATCTGAGCCAGCGAAGCTCATTTCTCTCACTTTAATTTACACTCGTTTGTAACTTGACCAGTCTCAAACTTTTAATGAGTACTCTGTATAGTTTTGGTAATTCCAGTGCGGATGTATGGGAAATACGTTACTACCTTAACTACACACTGGCTCGTTACAAGTTGAAAGTGTCTACCTGCGGTTTTCATACTATTTACTAGCTCGGGAGATATTTGGTGTGATTACCAACATTTCTCGCTTAATTTTATATATCCATTCCTATTGTCCTTTAACCTATTTTTGCCTTGTTCACCATGACTGACTTTGACCCCGTAAGGTTTGTAAGTAACCCTTCAGTTGAGGAACTTGATTCAGATAATATAACTAAGGGTAATCTTAAGTTTATTGTCACTACATTTCGAGTGCCATTCACTCATAGTACAACCAAGGATGAACTTAAGTCTAACATTGAAGCCTACTTAAGGGCTACAGATTTTACTACCCATCATTGCACATCAACTCCTGACCTACAGACTACTCTTGAGATTGAGACTGTTAAACTCCAAGCTTTGCAAGTTAAACTACAGACTGAACTCGCTGAACGTGAAACCACGAGACTGAAGCACGAACACGAGCTAAAGGTCTTACAGCTGAAACAAAGCATCCCAGATGCAGAAGCTCCTGTCAAGTTTGATGTTGCCAAGCATGTCAAGCTTCTCCCTATTTTCACAGAGATGAATCCAGAAGCCTTCTTTAGACAATTTGAAACAACAGCAGAACACTTCAAATGGCCCAAAGAGCACTGGGTCTGGCTCCTAAAGCCCAAGCTTGTGGGTAAGGCAGTTGATGTGTGTGATGAGATTCATGATATTACTAACTATGAGGAGATAAAAGAGGCAATTTTGGCCACGTATTCTATTACAACTGAAGGTTACAGACAGGCTTTTAGGAACCTAACTAAAACTCAAACTCAAACCTATTCAGAATTTGCTGCTGAGAAACTTAGATCATTTAATAATTGGATTAAATCGGCTCGTGTAAATACATTTGAAGGCCTGGTCAACTTGCTTATGCTTGAAGAGTTTAAGAGAAAGGTTCCATACTACATAATGGTGCATATAACCAACAGGGAGGAAACAGATTACTTAAACGCAGCTAAGCTCGCTGACGTCTACTCCCTTATCCATCGTCCACAACAGGGAGTAGGGAAAACTACCCCTTCTACTGTAAGGTCACATGCAGGTTCCACACACGCTAAACATGTTTCTGGACAGGGTCAACTAGGTGAGAAATATGCTCAGGTCTGTAGGTTCTGTAAGAAAGAAGGACACCTTATAAAGGATTGTCCTGATCCTAGGTGTAAGGTATCTAAGGGCACAACCGCCACTGCGACAACCTTCACAAAACCTGTGGCAACCACCAACCTACAGGATTCTCCAACATCAATCGACCTCTTTCAACCATTCCGCTCCCCTGGCACTGTGTCTTTAGGCCCTGGCAAGCAACAACACCCTGTACAGATCATCAGAGACACTGCATCGGCCCAGTCTCTGATCCACAAGGCATCTCTCCCTGATATTGACTCTTACCTAACGGGTGAGAAGGTCTATCTCAAATTGGTCAACGCCAGCACTCCAGTACACCTTGCCAAAATAGAGCTTGACTGTGAGGCGGTGAAAGGTACAGTAACTGTAGGAGTAGTTGATACTCCTCTACCTATACCTGACGCCACCTTCCTTCTTGGTAACGACCTAGCCGGCAGTCTGGTCGTCCCTGCACTAACTATTCGAGACACTCCATTGCCCTATAGCGCTACTGAAGATACTGAGAAGGAGCAGCCAACCCTGTTCCCCATCTGTGCCGTCACACGCTCCCAACATCGACGGACCGTGGAGGAGGAGGATCCTACACCACCTCCCTTTCCTAAGCCCTGCAATGAAGGTTTTACTACTTGTGGTCTCGATGTATCTCCTTTAAACAAGCTGATATCCGAGCACAAACTAGAGGAGGCCCAGCGACAGGACCCAACCCTGACGAAGTTACACCAGGAGGTCCTGCCGAAAGAAGATATCCTCGACACACCTGCCTTCTACTACCAAGACAACATCCTTATGAGGTTCTATAGACCCCCTAAACTCTCTGATGAAGATACATGGGCCGAGACGCATCAAGTGGCAGTTCCACAGTGTATAAGGCAGCCTCTTATGGAAATCGCACATGAAGGTTTTAGTGGTCACTTAGGAATTAAGAAAACCTACCTCAAACTACTTAATGATTTCTATTGGCCTGGTATGAAGAAGGATATAGTTTCATTCATCAATTCTTGCTTAACTTGTCAGATTGTAGGGAAACCTAATCAATCAATTCCACCATATCCATTGCAACTCATTCCAGTTCCTTCAGAACCCTTTCAAAAGATTATTATTGACATAGTTGGTCCCTTGCCAAAGTCTAAGAAGGGAAATCAGTATATACTTACAGTACTTTGCCCTACATCTAGATACCCAGAGGCTTTTCCTCTAAAGACTATCTCTGCCAAAAATGTAGCTAATAAATTAATCTACATGTTCACTACTTTCGGTATCCCTCAGGAGGTACAAAGTGATCGTGGCACCAACTTCACCAGCGATCTCTTCAAAGATGTGCTTCAGGAGCTAGGTATCAAATAGACCCTGTCCACAGCATATCACCCGCAGAGTCAAGGTGCCCTTGAGAGGCACCATCAAACCCTCAAATCAATGATACGCAAGTACTGTCATGAGAGGAATCAGGATTGGGATGAAGAGTTACCCTTTCTCTTATTTGCTGTTCGAGAATCTCCACACGAGTCACTTGGTTGTTCACCTTTTGAGCTCGTCTTTGGTAGAAAAGTCAGAGGACCTCCTAAAGTGGTTAAAGATAAGCTCATTAGTCATAAAGTTCCTCTGAAATCTGTCACAACCTACTTGCAACCACTGAAAGATAACCTTGATAAGATACGTAAATTTGCTAGGGATAATTTGAAGATTTCACAACATACTATGAAATCAGCATTTGATGTTAAAGCTAAAGTCAGAAACTTTCAGGAAGGAGATAAAGTTCTAGCTTACTTCCCAATTACTGGTTCTCCTCTGTCAGCCAAGTATCACGGTCCTTACACAATAAAATCTAAAGTCAATTATTACAATTACATAATAAGTACTCCTGGTCGTCGTAAAGCAACACAATTTGTCCATGTTAACCTTCTAAAACCTTTCCTATCACAGGATCCTGCACGTGACCAGATAGGATTGCCATGCAATGTAATAGGCTCAAAGGTAGATATCACTCTTGATACTTCTGGCACAACTAACAATTGGAAAGGACATTCAAACTCTGACATACTACAAAACTTGCCTAAATTTCTTGCACATTTGCAACCTGAACAAGCCAAAGAAGTCTCAAGTGTGCTCTTAAGTCATTCTAGTGTGATATCAGACACGCCAGGCCATTGCACAAATATGTCTCATGATGTTGTACAAATTCCTGGAACAAACCCTATCAGCTAGCTGCCATACAGAATACCACATCAAAAGAGAGAGCAGATGAAGAAAGAGGTGGACTACCTACTAGACAACAACCTGGCTGTACCTCGCTGTTCACCGTGGGCATCTTCCTGCTTGCTCGTTCCTGAGGAGGACGGACAGCTTCGCCTGTGCACAGACTACCGTCGACTCAACAGTGTCACCCAGCCAGACGCCTATCCATTGCCCCGCATCGATGATCTGATTGATACGGTGGGACAGTCCAAGTATATTTCAAAGATAGATCTGAATAAAGGGTTTTATCAGATTCCATTAACTGAAAATGCTCAAACTATCTCGGCATTTATAACACCATTTGGGTTATATGAGTACAGAGTAATGCCGTTTGGTATGCGTAACAGCCCAGGGACATTCCAGCGTACAATGAATTTTCTGTTCCAAGATTTGGACAAAGTTTAAGTATACTTAGATGACATAATTATTTACTCAGACACTTGTTATAATCATATGCACAGACTGTCAGCTGTTCTCCGGAAACTCTAGGACGCTCACCTCACCATCAAGCTGGCCAAATCAACTTTCTGCAGCGCCCAGGTCACCTACCTGGGACATGAGATAGGAAAAGGAAATGTTCGACCTAAGTCTGCCAACGTAAGCGCTATCCTCTCCTACCCAACGCCAGATACTAAGAAGAGTTTGATGCGCTTCCTCGGTATGGCGGGTTTCTACCGCTGCTACTGCCCAAACTTCTCTTCTGTGGTTGCCCCTCTCACACGTCTAACGAGTGGGAAGGTGACATTTAAGTGGACGGAGGAATGCCAGGAAGCCTTCAACCACTTGAAAACCTATTTGTCTCATGAACCCGTCCTGATGGCCCCTAACTTCGCTCAACCCTTCGTTCTTCAAACAGACGCAAGCGATGTAGCCGTTGGAGCAGTCTTACTACAAGAGACGGACGGAGTAATGCATCCAATAGCATATCACTCCGCAAAATTTAAAAAGCATCAGAAGTCTTATAGTACCATCGAGAAGGAACTCCTGGCCATCGTCTCTACAATCAAGAAGTTCGAGTGCTGCCTCTACGGCCATCAAAGGCTTGTGGTTTACACGGACCACAACCCCATCACGTTCCTCAACCGCAACAAATTCTCCAATCAACGCCTGCTGAGATGGTCGCTCTTCTTGCAATCGTACAACCTCCAGATTAAACAAATCAATGGATCTGAAAACAAGATAGCGGACACTTTATCACGAGTTTAAGTCTCAGTCAGTACATCTCTGTATATATATTTTTTAACTTTCCCTTCAGGAAAGTTTTCTTTCGGGGGAGGTGTCATGTACTCTCCTAAGATCGTGTTTAAGGGTATTGGATTACTAACAATCGAATAGTCGTTTCCCTGTTGGGGGCGATCATAGCCTCGCAGTTAGCGTTCCGAGCTACCACGCAAATGGTACCGGCTTCGAATCTTTGCATATATGTATATATATATTATCATGTACTCTCCTAACATCTTGTTTAAATTTAAAATCTTACATTATTTTGTCCTCCATACTACGCACCACTGCCTCTCTGCCACGTTGGAACCCGATCGTTCTGCGTTCATTCAAGTCCTTGTTGCTTCGTCTCACTTTGACTGAGACAAGCCGGGCTTCATACCCACTCCTTATATATCAGTGCCGACGCCTTCCACTGCAGTCTCAACCCAGACGGCATCCTGAGGTGTAGTGGCTCTTCCCCGAGGTGTGGTGGTGTGGTAGGGGAGCGTAACGATTTTTTTTATATAAGTTAAGCTGCCTTTGTGGTTAAATGCACTTACGGTTATATTAACATAGTTTTATGTTGTGTGCTAGGAAGTTGCTTTTTCATTTGATTTGTGGTTAATTAGTTGTTATACTTGCTGTTACTTCTATGTTTGATTAATAATACTGATCATTATCATCCTGGGCTCATTCTACACCTGTAATTTTTCACAATAATTTATGACGGGTCTTCTCCTCCCAGTATAACCTAGACAACAGTGCTCTATATCGAACATCACCTTCATTACTGTAAGAGCTAGATTCGTTATACCCTACATCATGTCTTCCCCAACAGCATCCCACCTCTATGTTGTCTCTACATCATGTCTTACCCAACACTACTCCCCCTCCACGTTGTCCCTACATCATGTCTTCCCATAATCCACTCCTCCTTCACGTTGTCCCTACATCATGTCTTTCCCTACACCATTCCTTCTGAACGTTACCCTTACATCATGTCTTCTCCTACACCACTCTTCCTCCACGTTGTCCCTACATCATGTCTTCCGCTACACCACTCCTCCTCCAGGTTGTCCCTACATCATATCTTCCGTTACACCATTCTCATCCACGTTATCCCTACATCATGTCTTCCCCTACATCATCCCTCCTCCAAGTTGTCCCTACATCATGTCTTCCCCCACACCACACCTCCTCTACGTTGTCCCTACATCATGTCTTCCCTTACACCACTCCTCCTCCACGTTGTCCCTATATTATGTCTTCCCCTACACCATCCCACCTCCGCGTTGTCCCTACATCATGTCCTCCCCTACACCACTCCTCCTCCAAGTTGTCCCTGTATCGTGTCTTCCCCTACAGCACTCCTTCTCCACGTTGTCCCAACATCATGTCTTCCCCTACACCACCCCTCCTCCACGTTGTCCCTACATCATGTCTTCCCTACATAATCCCTCCTCCACGTTGTCCCTAAATCATGTCTTCCCCTACACCATCCCTCCTCCACGTTCTCCTTACATCATGTCTTCCCCTACACCACTCTTCCTCCACGTTGTCCCTCAATCATGTCTTCCTTTACACCACTCCTACTCCACGTTTTCCGTACATCATGTCTTCCCCAACACCACTCCTCCTCCACGTTGTCCTTACATCATGGGTTCCTCGACACCATTCCTCCACCAGGTTGTCCCTACATCATGTCTTCCCCTACACCATCCCTCCTCCACGTTGTACCTACATCATGTCTTCCACTACACCACTCTTCCTCCACGTTGTCCCTACATCAAGTCTTCCCTGACACCAGTCCTCCACGTAGTCCCTACATCATGTGTCCCCTACACTATCCCTCGTCCACGTTGTCCCTACATCATGTCTTCCCTTAGACCATTCCTCCTCCACGTTGACACTACATCATGTCTTCCCTACACCACTCATCCTCCACGCAGTCCCTACATCATGTCTTCCCCTAGACCATCCCTCCTCCACGTTGTCCCTACATAATGTCTTCTCCTACGCCATCCGTCTTCCACGTTGTCCCTACATCATGTCTCCCCCTACACCATCCCTCCTCCCCGATGTCCCTACATCATGTGTTCCCCTACACCATCCCTCCTCCACGTTGTCCCTACATCATGTGTTCCCCTACACCACTCCTCCTCCACGTTGTCCCTACATCATGTCTTCTAAACCACTCCTTCTCCACGTTGTTCCTACATTTTGTCTTCCCCTACACCTTCCCTCCTCCACGTTGTCCCTACATCATGTCTTCCCCTACACCATCCCTTTTCTACGTTGTTCCTACATCATGGCTTACCCTACACCACCCCTCCTCCACGTTGTTCCTACATCATGTCTTCCCCTACACGATCTCACCTCCTCGTTCTCCCTACATTATGTCTTCCCCTACACCATCCCTCCTACACGTTATCCCTACATCAAGTCTTCCCCTACACCACTTCTCTACGTTGTCCCTACATCATATCTTCCCTTACACCATTCCTCCAACCCGATGTCCCTACAACATGTCTTCCCCTACACCCTCCCTCCTGCATGTTGTCTCTATATCATGTCTTCCCCTACACCACTAGTCCTCACTTTGTCCCTACATCATGTCGGCCACTACATTACTCCTCTTTCACGGTGTCCCTACATCACATCTTCCCTTACACCATCCCTCCTCCAAGTTGTCCTTATATCATGTCTTCCCACACACAATCGATCCTCCAAGTTGTCACTACATCATATCCTCCACTACACCACTCCTCCTCCACTTCGTCGCTACATCATGTCTTCCCCAATAGCATTCCTCTTCTACGTTGTCCCTGCATCATGTCTTCCCCTACACTATTCCTCCTCTATATTGTCCCTACATCATGTCTTCCCATACACCACTCCTCCTCCACGTTGTCCCTGCATCATGTCTTCCCCTACACCATCCCTCCTCCAGGTTTTCCTTACATCAAGTCTTCTCCTACACCACTCCTCTACGTTGTCCCAAAATCATGTCTTCCCATACGCCATCCCTCCACCACGTTTTCCCAACATCATGTCTTCCCCGACAACACTCTTTCTCCAAGTTGTTCCTACATCATGTCTTCCCCTACACCACTACTACTCCACGTTGTCTCTACATCATGTCTTCCTCTACACCACTCCTCCTCCATGTTGTCCCTACATCATGTCTTCCCCTACACCTTTCCCTCTTCTATGTTGTCCCTACATCATGTCTTCCCCTACACCACTCCTCCCCAAGTCGTCCTTACATCAAGTCTTCCCCTACACCACTCCTCCTCCACGTTGTCCATTCATCATGTCATCCCCTACACCATCCCTCCTCCACGATGTCCCTACATCATGTCCTCCTCTACACCACTACTCCTCCACGTTGTACCTACATCATGTCTTCCCCTATACACTCCTCCTCCACGTAGTCCCTACATCATATCTTTATCTAAACCTTCCCTCTTCCACGTTGTCCCTATATCATATCTTCCCCTACACCATCCCTCCTCCACGTTGTCCCTACATAGTGTCTTCTCCCACGCCATCCCTCGTCCCCGTTGTCCCTTAATCATGTCTTCCCCTACACCATACCTCCTCCACGTTGTCCCTACATTATGTCTTCCACTACACCATCCTTCCTCCACTTTCTCCCTACATCATGTCCTCTCCTACACAGTCTCTCCTCCATGTTGTCTTCCCCTTCACCATTCCTTTTCCATGTTGTCCCTACATCATGTCTTCCTCTACAACACTCCTCCTCCATGTTGTCCCTAAATCGTGTCTTCCCCTACACCATCCCTCCTCCCCGTTCTCCCTACATAAGGTATTCCACTAAAACACTCCTCCTCCACGTTGTCCCTACATCATGTCCTCCCCTACACCACTCCTCCACGTTGTCCCTACATTACGTCTTCCCCTACATCATCCCTCCTCCACGTTGTCCATACATCATGTCTTCCCCTATACCATCCCTCCTCCACGATGTCCCTAAATCATGTCTACCTCTACACCACTCCTCCTCCAGGTTGTACCTACATCATGTCTTCCCCTGCACACTCCTCCTCCACGTAGTCCCTACATCATGTCTTCCCCTACACCATCCCTCCTCCACATTGTCCCTACATCATGTCTTCACCTACACCATTCCTCCTCAACGTGTTCCTACATCATGGCTTCCCCTTCACCACTCCTCCTCCACGTTATCGCAACATCATGTCTTCCCTACACCATTCCTCCTCAACGTTGATCCTAAATCATGTCTTCCCCTACACCACTCCTCCTCCACGTTGTCCCTGCATCATGTCTTCCCCTACACTACTCCTCCTCTATATTGTCCCTACATCATGTCTTCCCATACACCACTCCTCCTCCACGTTGTCCCTGCATCATGTCTTCCCCTACACCATCCCTCCTCCAGGTTTTCCTTACATCAAGTCTTCTCCTACACCACTCCTCTACGTTGTCCCAAAATCATGTCTTCCCATACGCCATCCCTCCACCACGTTTTCCCAACATCATGTCTTCCCGGACAACACTCTTTCTCCAAGTTGTTCCTACATCATGTCTTCCCCTACACCACTACTACTCCACGTTGTCTCTACATCATGTCTTCCTCTACACCACTCCTCCTCCATGTTGTCCCTACATCATGTCTTCCCCTACACCTTTCCCTCTTCTATGTTGTCCCTACATCATGTCTTCCCCTACACCTTTCCCTCTTCTATGTTGTCCCTACATCATGTCTTCCCCTACACCACTCCTCCCCAAGTCGTCCTTACGTCAAGTCTTCCCCTACACCACTCCTCCTCCACGTTGTCCATTCATCATGTCATCCCCTACACCATCCCTCCTCCACGATGTCCCTACATCATGTCCTCCTCTACACCACTACTCCTCCACGTTGTACCTACATCATGTCTTTCCCCTATACACTCCTCCTCCACGTAAGTCCCTACATCATATCTTTATCTAAACCTTCCCTCTTCCACGTTGTCCCTATATCATATCTTCCCCTACACCATCCCTCCTCCACGTTGTCCCTACATAGTGTCTTCTCCCACGCCATCCCTCGTCCCCGTTGTCCCTTAATCATGTCTTCCCCTACACCATACCTCCTCCACGTTGTCCCTACATTATGTCTTCCACTACACCATCCTTCCTCCACTTTCTCCCTACATCATGTCCTCTCCTACACAGTCTCTCCTCCATGTTGTCTTCCCCTTCACCATTCCTTTTCCATGTTGTCCCTACATCATGTCTTCCTCTACAACACTCCTCCTCCATGTTGTCCCTAAATCGTGTCTTCCCCTACACCATCCCTCCTCCCCGTTCTCCCTACATAAGGTATTCCACTAAAACACTCCTCCTCCACGTTGTCCCTACATCATGTCCTCCCCTACACCACTCCTCCACGTTGTCCCTACATTACGTCTTCCCCTACATCATCCCTCCTCCACGTTGTCCATACATCATGTCTTCCCCTATACCATCCCTCCTCCACGATGTCCCTAAATCATGTCTACCTCTACACCACTCCTCCTCCAGGTTGTACCTACATCATGTCTTCCCCTGCACACTCCTCCTCCACGTAGTCCCTACATCATGTCTTCCCCTACACCATCCCTCCTCCACATTGTCCCTACATCATGTCTTCGCCTACACCATTCCTCCTCAACGTGTTCCTACATCATGGCTTCCCCTTCACCACTCCTCCTCCACGTTATCGCAACATCATGTCTTCCCTACACCATTCCTCCTCAACGTTGATCCTAAATCATGTCTTCCCCTACACCACTCCTCCTCCACGTTGTCCCTGCATCATGTCTTCCCCTACACTACTCCTCCTCTATATTGTCCCTACATCATGTCTTCCCATACACCACTCCTCCTCCACGTTGTCCCTGCATCATGTCTTCCCCTACACCATCCCTCCTCCAGGTTTTCCTTACATCAAGTCTTCTCCTACACCACTCCTCTACGTTGTCCCAAAATCATGTCTTCCCATACGCCATCCCTCCACCACGTTTTCCCAACATCATGTCTTCCCCGACAACACTCTTTCTCCAAGTTGTTCCTACATCATGTCTTCCCCTACACCACTGCTACTCCACGTTGTCTCTACATCATGTCTTCCTCTACACCACTCCTCCTCCATGTTGTCCCTACATCATGTCTTCCCCTACACCTTTCCCTCTTCTATGTTGTCCCTACATCATGTCTTCCCCTACACCACTCCTCCCCAAGTCGTCCTTACATCAAGTCTTCCCCTACACCACTCCTCCTCCACGTTGTCCATTCATCATGTCATCCCCTACACCATCCCTCCTCCACGATGTCCCTACATCATGTCCTTCCCTCTACACCACTCCTCCTCCACGTTGTACCTACATCATGTCTTCCCCTACACACTCCTCCTCCACGTTGTCCCTACATCATATCTTCCCTTCAACACTCTTCCTCCACGTTGACCCTACATCATGTCTTCCCCTACACCACCTCCTCCTCCACGTTTGTTCCTGACATCATGGTCTTCCCCTAGACCATCCCTCCTCCACGTTGTCCCTACATCATGTTTCCTCTACACCACTCCTCCTCCACGGTGTCCCTACATCATGTCTTCCCCTAACCATCCCTCCTCTACGTTGTCCCTACATCATATCTTCACCTACACCACTCTTCCTCCCCGTTGTCCCTTCATCATGGGTTCCCCTACACCATCCCGCCTCCAAGTTGTCCCTCCATCATGTGTTCCACTAAACCACTCCTCCTCCACGTTGTCCCTACATCATGTCTTCCTCTACACTACTCCTCCTCTACGTTGTCCCTACATCATGTCTTCCCATACACAACTACTCCTCCATGTTGTCCCTACATCATATCTTCCCCTACACCATCCATCTTCCACGTTGTCCCTACATCATATCTTCCCCTACACCACTCCTCCTCCACGTTGTCCCTACATCATGTCTTCCCCTACACAACTCCTCCACGTTGTCCCTACATTAGTCTTCCCTACAACCTCCCTCTCTCACGTTGTCCATACAATCATGTCTTCCCCTATACCATCCCTCCTCCACGTCGTCCTAAATCATGTCTACCTCTACACCACTCTCCTCCAGGTTGTCCTACATCATGTCTTCCCCTGCACACTCCTCCTCCACGTAGTCCCTACATCATGTCTTCCCCTACACCATCCACTCCTCCACATTGTCCCTACATCATGTCTTTCGCCTACACCATTCCTCCTCAACGTGTTCCTACATCATGGCTTTCCCCTTCACACTCCTCCTCCACGTTGTCGCATACATCATGTCTTCCTTACACAACTCCTCCTCCACGTTGTCCCTACATCATGTCTTCCCCTACACCACTCCTCCTCCACGTTGTCCCTACATCATGTCTTCCCCTACACAACTCCTCCTACACGTTGTCCCTACATCATGTCTTCCCCTCCACTATCCCTCCTCCAAGTTGTCGCTACATCACGTCTTCCATTACATCACTCCTCCTCCACGTTGTCCCTACATCATGTCTTCCCCTACACAACTCCTCCTCACGTTGTCCCTACATCATGTCAGCCCCTACACCACTCCTCCTTCACGGTGTCCCTACGTCATGTCATCCCCTACACCACTCCTTCACTGTGTCCCTATATCATATCTTCCCCTACACCATCCCTCCTCTACGTTCTCCTTACATCATGTCCTACCCTACACCACTCCTCCTCCAATTTGTCCCCACAACATGTCTTTCCAACAGCATCCCTCCTCTACGTTGTCATTACATCATGTCTTCCCCTACACTATTCCTCCTCCATGTTGTCCCTACATCATGTTTTCCCCTACACCATACCTCCTCCACGTTGTCGTGACATCATCTCTTCCCCTACACCATCTCTCCTCCACGATTTCCCTACATCATGTCTTCCACTACACTCCTCCTCCACGTAGTCCCAACATCATGTCTTCCCCTACACCATACCTCCTCCACATTGTCCCTACATCATGTCATCCCCTACATCATTCCTCCTCAACGTTGTTCCTACATCATATCTTCCCCTTCACCATTCATCCATCACGGTGTCCATACATCATATCTTCCCCTACACCATTCCTCCTCCACGATGTCCCTACATCATGTCTTCCCCTACACAATTCCTCCTCCACGTTGTCCCTACATCATAGCATCCCCTACTCATCTTCTCCTCCACGTTTGTCCCTACATCATGTCTTCCCCTACACCACACCTCCGGCACGTTGTCCCAACATCATGTCTTCCCCTACACCACTCCCCCAAATTGTCCCTACATCATGTCTTCCTCTACACCAGTCCTCCATGTCGTCCCTAAATCTTGTCTTCCCCTACACCACTCCTCCTCCACGTTGTCCTACAGCATGTCTTCCCTTACACCACTCCTCCTACACGTTATCTCTACGTCATTTCTTCCACTACATCATTCCTCCTCCAAGTTGTCCCTACATCATGTCCTCCGATACACCACTCCTCCTCTACGTTGTCCTTACATCAAGTCCTCCCTTACACCACTCCTCCACTTTGTCCCAATATCATGTCTTCCCCTCTACCACTCCTTCTCCACGTTGTCCCTAAATCATGTCTTCCCCTACACCATCCCTCCTCCACGTTGTCCCTACATCAAATCATCCCCTGCACCACTCCGCTTCCAAGTTGTAACTACATCATGTCTTCCCCTACACAACTCCTCCAAGTTGTCCCTAAATCATGTCTTCCCCTACACCATCCCTCCTCCAAGCTGTCATTCCATCAGGTCTTCCCCTACACGACTCCTCCACGTTGTCCCTACATCATGTCTTCGCTAACACCACTCCAACTCCACGTTGTCCCTACATCATGTCTTCTCCAACACCACCCCTCCTCCACTTTCTCCCTACATCATGTCTTCCTCTACACCAATAGTCTTCCACGTTGTCCCTACATCATGTCTTCCCCTACAACATCCCTCCTCAACGTTGTCCCAACATCATGTCTTCCCCTACACAACTCCTCCTCCACGTTGTAACTACATCATGTCTTCCCTGAAACCACTCCTCCTCCATGTAGTTCCTAAATCATGTCTCCCCTACACTATCTATCGTCCACTTTGTCCCTACATCATGTCTTCCCTTACAACACTCTTCCTCCACGTTGACCCTACATCATGTCTTCCCCTACACCACTCCTCCTCCACGTTGTTCCTACATCATGTCTTCCCCTAGACCATCCCTCCTCCACGTTGTCCCTACATCATGTCTTTCCTTACACCACTCCTCCACGTTGTCCCTACATCATGTCTTCCCCTACACAACTCCTCCTCACGTTGTCCCTACATCATGTCAGCCCCTACCACCAATCCTACTTCACGGTGTCCCTACGTCATGTCTTCCCCTACACCACTCCTTCACTGTGTCCCTATAACATATCTTCCCCTACACCATCCCTCCTCCACATTCTCCTTACATCATGTCCTCCCCCACACCACTCATCCTCCAATTTGTCTCTACAACATGTCTTCCCAACAGCATCCCTCCTCTACGTTGTCATTACATCATGTCTTCCCCTACACTATTCCTCCTCAACGTTGTCCCTACATCATGTTTTCCCCTACACCATACCTCCTCCACGTTGTCGTGACATCATCTCTTCCCCTACACCATCTCTCCTCCACGATTTCCCTACATCATGTCTTCCTCTACACCACTCCCCCTCCACGTTGTACCTACATCATATCTTCCCCTACACAACTCCTCCTCCACGTAGTCCCAACATCATGTCTTCCCCTACACCATCCCTCCTCCTCATTGTCCCTACATCATGTCATTCCCTACATCATTCCTCCTCAACGTTGTTCCTACATCATATCTTCCCCTTCACCATTCATCCATCACGGTGTCCATACATCATGTCTTTCCCTACACTATTCCTCATCCACGATATCCCTACATCATGTCTTCCCCTACACAATCCCTCCTCCACGTTTCCATACATCATATCATCCCCTACTCATCTTCTCCTCCACGTTTGTCCCTACATCATGTCTTCCCCTACACCACACCTCCGGCGCGTTGTTCCAACATCATGTCTTTCTCTACACCACTCCTCCAAATTGTCCCTGCATCATGTCTTCCTCTACACCAGTCCTCCACGTCGTCCCTACATCACGTCTTCCCCTACACCACTCCTCCTCCACGTTGTCCCTAAATCATGTCTTCCCTTACACCGCTCCTCCTACACGTTATCTCTACATCATGTCTTCTCTTACATCATTTCTCCTCCAAGTTGTCCATACACCATGTTTTCCGTTACACCACTCCTCCTCTACGTTGTCCCTACATCAAGTCCTCCCTTACACCACTCATCCACGTTGTCCCAATATTATGTCTTCCCCTCTACCACTCCTCCACGTTGTCCCTAAATCATGTCTTCCCCTACACCATCCCTCCTCCACGTTGTTCCTACATGAAATCTTCCCCTGCACTACTCCCCCTCCAAGTTGTCCCTAAATCATGTCTTCCCCTACAAAACTCCTCCAAGTTCTCCCTACATCATGTAATCCCTACACAACTCCTCCTCCAAGTTGTCCCTAAATCATGTCTTCCCCTACACCAAACCTTCTCTAAGTTGTCCTTACATCATGTCTTCCCCTACACCACTCCTCCTCCACGTTGTCCATACATCATCTCTTCGCTCACACCACTGCAACTCCACGTTGGCCCTACATCATGTCTTCCCCAACACCACTCCTCCTCCACGTTGTCCCTACATCATGTTACCTCTACACCACTCCTCCTCCACGTTGTCCCTACATCATGTTTTCTCCTACACCATACCTCCTTCACGTTGTCGTGACATCATCTCTTCCCCTACACCATCACTCCTCCACGATTTCCCTACATCATGTCTTCCTCTACACCACTCTCCCTCCACGTTGTGCCTACATCATACCTTCCCCTACACAACTCCTCCTCCACATAGTCACAACATCATGTCTTCCCCTACACCATCCCTTCTCCACATTGTCACTACATCATGTCATCCACTACATAATTCCTCCTCAACCTTGTTCCTACATCATATCTTCCCCTTCACCACTCATCCTCCACGGTGTCCATACATCACGTCTTCCCCTACACCATTCCTCCTCCACGTTGAACCTAAATCATGTCATTCCCTAAACAACTCCTCCTCCACGATGTCCCTACATCATGTCTTCCATTACACAATCCCTCCTCTTCGTTGCCCCTACATCATATCATCCCCTACACATCTCCTCAACGTTTGTCCCTGCATCATGTCTTCCCCTACACCACACCTCCGGCACGTTGTCCCAACATCATGTCTTCCCCTGCACCACTCCTCCAAATTGTCCCTACATCATGTCTTCCTCTACACCAGTCCTCCACGTCGTCCCTGCATCATGTCTTCCCATACACAACTCCTCCTCCAAGTTGTCCCTAAATCATGTCTTCATCTACACTATCCCTCCTCCAAGTTGTCCTTACATCATGTCTTCCCCTACACAACTCCTCCTCCATGTTGTCCCTACACCATGTCTTCCCATACACAACTTCTAAACGTTGTCCCTACATTGTCTTCCCATCCACTATCCCTCCTCCACGTTGTCGCTACATCATGTCTTCCCTTACACCACTCCTCCTCCACGTTGTCCCTACATCATGTCTTCCCCTCCACAACTCCTCCTCACGTTGTCCCTACATCATGTCGGCCCCTACCACCACTCCTCCTTCACGGTGTCCCTACGTCATGTCTTTCCCTACACCACTCCTTCACTGTGTCCCTATATCATATCTTCCCCTACACCATCCCTCCTCCACGTTCTCCTTACATCATGTCCTACCCTACACCACTCCTCCTCCAATTTGTCCCCACAACATGTCTTCCCAACAGCATCCCTCCTCTACGTTGTCATTACATCATGTCTTCCCCTACACTATTCCTCCTCACCGTTATCCCTACATCATATTTTCCCCTACACCATACCTCCTCCACGTTGTCGTGACATCATCTCTTCCCCTACACCATCTCTCCTCCACGATTTCCCTACATCATGTCTTCCTCTACACCACTCCCCCTCCACGTTGTACCTACATCATGTCTTCCACTACACAACTCCTCCTCCACGTAGTCCCAACATCATGTCTTCCCCTACACCATCCCTCCTCCACATTGTCCCTACATCATGTCATCCCCTACATAATTCCTCCTCAACGTTGTTCCTACATCATATCTTCCCCTTCACCATTCATCCATCACGGTGTCCATACATCATATCTTCCCATACACCATTCCTCCTCCACGATGTCCCTACATCATGTCTTCCCCTACACAATCCCTCCTCCACGTTGTCCCTACATCATAGCATCCCCTACTCATCTTCTCCTACACGTTTGTCCCTACATCATCTCTTCCCCTACACCACACCTCCGGCACGTTGTCCCAACGTCATGTCTTCCCCTACACCACTCCCCCAAATTGTCCCTACATCATGTCTTCCTCTACACCAGTCCTCCATGTCGTCCCTACATCATGTCTTCCCCTACAAATCTCCTTCTCCACGTTGTCCCTACATCATGTCTTCCCTTACACCACTCCTCCTCCACGTTATCTCTACATCATGTCTTCCCCTACATCATTCCTCCTCCAAGTTGTCCCTACATCATGTCTTCCGTTACGCCAATCCTCCTCTACGTTTTCCCTACATCAAGTCTTCCCTTACACCACTCCTCCACGTTGTCCCGATATTATGTCTTCCCCTTTACCACTCCTCCTCCACGTTGTCCCTACATCATGTCTTCCCCTACACCATCACTCCTCCACGTTGTCCCTACATCAAATCTACCCCTGCACCATTCCGCCTCCAAGTTGTCCCTACATCATGACTTCCCCTACCCAACTCATCCTTCAAGTTGTCCCTAAATCATGTCTTCCCCTACACAACTCCTCCTCCAAGTTGTCCCTAAATCATGTCTTCCCCTACACCATCCCTCCTCCAAGTTGTCATAACATCATATCTTCCCCAACACCACTCCTCCTCCACTCTGTCCCTACATCAAGTTTTCCTCTACACCATTCCTCCTCCACGTTGTCCCTACATCAAGTCTTCCCCTACACCATGCCTCCTCAACGTTGTCCCAACATCATGTCTTCCCTACACAACTACTCCTCCACTTTGTCACTACATCATGTCTTCCCAGAAACTACCCCTCCTCCATGTAGTCCCCAAATCATGTCTCCCCTACACTATCCATCGTCCACGTTGTCCCTACATCATGTCTTCCCTTACAACACTCTCCCTCAACGTTGACCCTACATCATGTCTTCCCCTACACCACTCCTCCTCCACGTTGTTCCTACATGTCTTCCCCTAGACCGTCTCTCTTCCACGTTGTCCCTACTTCATGTTTCCTCTACACCACTCCTCCTTCACGTTGTCCCAACATCATGTCTTCCCCTGCACCACTCCTTCAAATTGTCCCTACATCATGTCCTCCCCAACACCACTCCTCCTCCACTATGTCCCTACATCAAGTTTTCCTCTACACCAGTCCTCCACGTCGTCCCTACATCATGTCTTCCCCTACACCACTCCTCCTCCACGTTCTCCCTACATCATGTCTTCCCTTACACCACTCCTCCTCCACGTTATCTCTATACTCCACTTCCTCCTCACGTTGTCCTTACATCATGTCTCCCTACCTACTCTTCTCCACGTTGTACCCTACTCATGTCTTCCCTCACCTATCTCCTCCCTCAACATCTCCTTCCCTACACCATTCTCCTCACGTGTCCCTACATCATGTCTTCCCTACACATTCTCCCACCTTCCCCTCCACTTTCCCTACCTCCCTCCCATCGTCCTACATCTTTTCTCATCCTAACCACATCATCTTCCTCACGTTTCCTCCTCTCATGTCTTCCCTACACATTCCTCCTCCCTTTCCCTACATCATGTCTTCCTACACCTCTCCCTCACTTTCCTATCATGTCCCCTACACATCCTCCCCAGTTGTCCCTAATCATTCTTCCTACATCCTTCACTTGTCCCTAATCATGTTTCCCTACACCATCCCTCCCTTGTCCCTACATCAATTCCTTCCCGTACCCACTTTCTCCTCACCATCTTTCCACTACACATCATCTTCCCCAACTCCTCCCACTCCTCTCCCGTTCCATCACTTTCCCTACACCATCCTCCCACGTTGTCCCTACATCATGTCTTCCCTACACACTCCTCCTCCACGTTGTCCTACATCATGTCTCCTCCCACTCCTCCTCCACGTTGTCCCTACATCATGTCCTTCCCTAAACACCCCTCACTGTCCCTTAATCATTCTCTCCTACCACGTGTCCTCATCATCTTTCCCTTCAACTCTCCCTCACCTTGCCTACCCCCTACACCATCTCTCCACTGTCCCTACATATTCTTCCCTAACCATCTCTCACGTTGTCCTACATCATGTCTTCCCTACACCACTCCCTCCACGTTGTCCTACATAGTCTTCCCTTCACCATCCCTCTCCACGTTGTCATACATCATTTTCCCATACACCATCTCTCACGTTGTCCTACATCATATCTTCCCCTCACCATCCCTCTCACTTGTCCCTACATCATGTCTTCCTACACAATTCCTTCCACGTTGTCCTACATCATGTCTTCCCCTACACCACTCCTCCTCCACGTGTCCTACATCATGTCTTCCTTACCATCCTCCTCCACGTTTCCTACATCATGTCTTCCCTACACATTCCTCCACGTTGTCCCTACATCATGTCTTCCCTAACCATCCTCCTCTACGTTGTCCCTATATTCTCCCTAACCACCCTCCTCCACGTTCCCTACATATGTCTTCCCCTACACCATCCCCTCCACGTTGTCCCTATCTGTCTTCCCCACACCTCCCCTCACGTTGTCCTAATCATGTCTTCCCCTACACATCCTCCTCACGTTGTCCCTACATCATTTTTCCACACACCATCCTCCTCCACTTGTCCCTACATCATATCTTCCCTCACCACTCTCACGTTGTCCACATATGTCTTCCCTACAAATCATCCTCCAAGTTGTCCCTACATCATGTCTTCCCCTACACCACTCCTCCTCCAGTTGTCCCTAATCATGTCTTCCCCTACACCATCCCTCCTCCACGTTGTCCCTACATCAATCTTTCCCTACACACTCTCCTCCACGTTGTCCTCACATCATGTCTTCCCCTACACATCCCTCCTCACGTTGTCCTATATCATGTCTTTACCCTACACCATCATCCTCCACGGTGTCCTGCGGTCAGGTCTTCCCGACACCATCCTCCTCCACGTTGTCCTACATCATGTCTTCCCCTACACCATCTCCTCCTCCACTTGTCCACTACATCATGTCTTCCCCTACACCACTCCCCTCCACGTTGTCTACATCATGTCTTCCCTACACTCCTCTCCACGTTGTCCCTACATCATGTCTTCCCTACAACACTCCCTCACGTTGTCCCTACATCATGTCTTCCCCCTACACCATTCCTCCTCCATGTTGTCCCTACATCATGTCTTCCCCTACACCATCTCCTCCACGTTGTCCCTACATCATGTCTTCCCTACACCATCCTCCTCCACGTTGTCCCTACATCATTTCTTCCCCTACACCAATCCCTCCACGTTGTCCCTACATCATGTCTTCCCCTCACCATCCTCCTCTCACGTTGTCCCTAACATCATGTCTTCCCTACCATTCCTCCTCACAGTTGTCCCTACTATCATGTCTTCCCCTACACCACTCCTCCTCCACGTTGTCCTACATCATGTCTTCCCTACACACTCCTCCTCCACGTTGTCCTACATCATGTCTCCCCTACACCATCCCCCCTCCACGTTGTCCCTAACATCATGTCTTCCCTACACACTCCTCCTCCACGTTGTCCCTAATCATGTCTTCCCCTACACCACTCCTCCCCCACGTTGTCCCTACATCATGTCTTCCCTACACCATCCTCCTCCACGTTGTCCTACATCATGTCTTCCCCTACACCCTCCTCCTCCACGTTGTCCCTACATCATGTCTTCCCCTACACCACTCCCTCTCACGTTGTCCTACATCATGTTTTCCCTACACATCTCCTCCTCCACGTTGTCCCTACATCAGTTCTTCCCTACACCACTCCTCCTCCACGTTGTCCCTACATCATGTCTTCCCTACACACTCCTCCTCCACGTTGTCCCTACATCATGTCTTCCCCTACACCATCCCTCCTCCGTTTGTCCCTACATCATGTCTTCCCTTACACACTCCTCTCTACGTTGTCCCTACATCATGTCTTCCCCTACACCATCCTCCTCCACGTTGTCCTACATCATGTCTCCCCTTACACCATCCTCCTCCACGTTGTCCTACATCATGTCTTCCCCTACACCATCCTCCTCCACGTTGTCCTACATCATGTCTTCCCTACACCACTCCTCCTCACGTTGTCCCTAAATCTTCTTCCCCTACACATCCTCCTCCACGTTGTCCCTAATCATGTCTTCCCCTACACCATTCTCCTCCACGTTGTCCCTACATCATGTCTTGCCCTAAACCGTTCCTCCTCCATGTTGTCCCTTGATCATGTGTTCCCCTACACCACTCCTCCTACACGTTGTCCCTACATCATGTCTTCGCCTACACCACTCCTCCTCCACGTTGTACTTACATTATGTCTTCCACTACACCATCCGTCATCCACGTTGTCCCTAAGTCATGTCTTCCCCTACACCACTCTTCCTCCACGTTGTCCCTATATCATGTCTTCCACTACACCACTCCTCCTTCACGTTGTCCCTACATCATGTCTTCCCTTCACCATCCCTCGTCCCCGTTGTCAATACCTCATTTCTTCCCATACACCACTCCTCATCCACGTTGTCCCTACATCATATCTTCCCCTACACGATCCTTCCTTCACTTTGTCCCTACATCATGTCTTCCCTTACACCATTCCTCCTCCACGTTGTCCCTACGTCATGTCTTCCCCTACACCACTCCTCCACGTTGTCCCTAAATCATTTCTTCCCCTGCACCACTCCTCCTCCACGTTATCTTTACATCATGTCTTCCCCTACATCATTCCTCCTCCACGTTGTCCCTATATCACTTCTTCCCTTACACCACTCCACGCTGTCAATCCATTATGTCTTCCCCTACACCATTCCTCCTCCACGTTGCCCGTGTACCGTGTCTTCCCCTACACCACTCCTCCTCCACGGTGTCCCAACATTATGTCCTCCCCTCTACCACTCCTCCTTCACGTTGTCCCAACATCATGTTTCCCCTACACTCTCCCTCCTCCACGTTGTCCCTACAACATATCTTCCACTGCACCACTCCGTCTCCAAGTTGTCCCTACATCATGTCTTCCCCTACCCAACTCCTCCTCCAAGTTGTCCCTAAATCATGTCCTCCCCTACACCATCCCTCCTTCAAGTTGTCCTTAAATCATGTCTTTTCCTATACCAGCCCTCCTCCACGTTGTCCCTACATCATGTCTTCCCTCACACCACTCCAACTCCACGTTGTCACTACATAATGTCTTCCCCAACAAAACTCCTCCTCCACTTTGTCCCTACATCATGTCTTCCCCTACACCATTCCTCCTCCACGTTGTCCCTACATCATGTCTTTCCCTACACCATCCCTCCTCAACGTTGTCCCAACATCATGTCTTCCACTACACAACTCCTCCTTCAAGTTGTCACTACATCATGTCTTCCCTGAAACCACTCCTCCTCCACATAGTCTCTAAATCATGTCTACCCTACACTATCCATCGTCTACGTTGTCCCTACATCATGTCTTCCCTTACAACACTCTTCCTCCACGTTGACCCTACATCAAGTCTTCCCCTACACCACTCCTCCTCCACGTTGTTCCTACATCATGACTTACCCTAGACCATCCGTCCTCCATGTTGTCCCTACATCATGTTTCCTCTACACCACTCCTCCTCCACGGTGCCCCTACATCATGTCTTCCCCTACACCATCCCTCCTCTACGTTGTCCCTACATCATATCTTCCCCTACACCACTCCTCCTCCCCGTTCTCCCTACATCATGGGTTCCCCTACACCATCCCTCCTCCACGTTGTCCCTCCATCATGTGTTCCACTACACCACTCCTCCTCTACGTTGTCATTACATCATGTCTTCCTCTACACTACTCTTCCTCCACGTTGTCCCTACATCATGTCTTCCCCTACACCATACCTCCTCCACGCCGTCCATACATCATCTCTTCCCCTACACCATCTCTCCTCCAAGATGTCCCTACATCATGTCTTCCTCTACATCACTCCCCCTCCACGCTGTAACTACATCATATCCTCAACGTTGTTCCTACATCATATCTTCCCCTACGACACTCCTCCACCACGTTGTCCCTACATCATATCTTCATCTAAACCATCCCTCTTACACGTTGTCCCTATATCATATCTTCCCCTACACCATCCCTCGTCCCCGTTGTCCCTTAATCATGTCTTCCCCTACACCATACCTCCTCCACGTTGTCCCTACATTATGTTTTCCACTACACCATCCTTCCTCCAAGTCGTCCCTACATCATGTCTTCTCCTACACCGTCTCTCCTCCACGTTGTCTTCCCCTACACCATTCCTCTTCCATGTTGTCCCTACATCATGTCTTCCTCTACAACACTCCTCCTCCACGTTGTCCCTACATCATATCATCCCCTACACCATCCCTCCTCCACGTTCTCCCTACATAAGGTATTCCCCTAAAACACTCCTCCTCCACGTTGTCCCTACATCATGTCTTTCCCTACACTTTCCCTCCTCCAAGCTGTCCCTACATCATGTCTTCCCCTATACCACTCCTCTTCCACGTTGTCCCCACATCATGTCTTTCCCTACACCATCCCTCCTCCACGTTATCACTAAATCATTTCTTCCCCTACACCACTCATCTACGTTGTCCCTATAACGTGTCTTACCCTGCACCATTCCTCCTAGACGTTATCCCTACATCATGTCTTCCCCTACACCATCCCTCCTCCATATTCTCCCTACATCATGTCTTCCCCTACACCACTCATCCTAAACGCTGTCCCTACCTCATGTCTTCCCCTACACCATCCCTCCTCCACGTTGTCCCTACATCATGTCTACCCCTACACAATCCCTAATCCAAGTTGTCCCTACATCAAGTCTTCCCCTACACCACTCCTCCTCCACGTTGACACTACATCATGTCTTCCCCTACGCCATCTCTTCTCCACGTTGTCCCTACGTCATGTGTTCCCCTACACAACTCCTACTCCACGTTGTCCCTACATCATGTCTTTCCCTACACAACTCCTCCTCTACGTTGTCCCTACAACACTTCTTCCCCTACACCACTCCTACTCCACTTTGTCCTTACATCATGTCTTCCCTACACCATCCCTCCTCCACGTTGTCCTTATATCATGTCTTCCCCTGCACCTTTCCTCCTCCACGTTGTCCTTACATCATGTCTTCCCTTACACCACTCCTACTCCAGGTTGTCTCTACATCATTTCTTCCCCTACACCAATCCTCCACGTTGTCCCTACCTCATGTCTTCCCCTGCACCATTCCTCCTCTACGTTGTCCCTACATCATGTCTTGCCCTATACCATTCCTCCTCCATGTTGTCCCTTGATCATGTGTTCCCCTACACCACTCCTCCTACACGTTGTCCCTACATCATGTCTTCGCCTACACCACTCCTCCTCCACGTTGTACCTACATTATGTCTTCCACTACACCATCCGTCCTCCACGTTGTCCCTAAATCATGTCTTCCCCTACACCACTCTTCCTCCACGTTGTCCCTATATCATGTCTTCCACTACACCACTCCTCCTTCACGTTGTCCCTACATCATGTCTTCCCTTCACCATCCCTCGTCCACGTTGTCAATACATCATTTCTTCCCATACACCACTCCTCATCCACGTTGTCCCTACATCATATCTTCCCCTACACCATCCCTCCTTCACTTTGTCCCTACATCATGTCTTCCCTTACACCATTCCTCCTCCACGTTGTCCCTACATCATGTCTTCCCCTACACCACTCCTCCTCCACGTTGTCGCTACATCATGTCTTCCCCTACACCACTCCTACTCCACGTTCTCCCTACATCACGTCTTCCCTACACCATACCACCACCACGTTGTCAATACATCATTTCTTCCACTACACCAATCCTCCTCCACGTTGTCTCTACATCATGTCTTCCCCTACACCATCCCTCCTTCACTTTGTCCCTACACCATTCCTCCTCCATATTGTCCCTACATCATGTCTTCCCCTACATCACTCCTCCTACACGTTGTCCCTACATCATGTCTTACCCTACAACATCGCTCCACCACGTTGTCCTTACATCATTTCATCCCCTACACCAGTCCTCCTCCACGTTATCCCTGAATCATGTCTTCCCCTACGCAACTCCTCCTCAACGCTGTCCCTTCATCATGTCTTCCCCTACACCATCCCTCCTCCATGTTGTCCTTACATCATATCTTCCCCTACACCACTGCTTCTCACGTTGTCCCTTCATCATTTCTTCTACTGCACCACTCCTCCTCCACGTTGTCCCTATATCATGTCTTCCCCTACACCACTCCTCCTTCAAGTTGTCCCTACATCATGTCTTCCCCTACACCAGTCCTCCTCAACCTTGTCCCTACCTACATAATTTCATCCCCTACACCATCCCTCCTCCAAGTTGTCCCTACATCATATGTTCCCCTACACCACTCGTCCTCCAAGTTGCCCCTACATCATGTCTTCCCCTACACCACTCCTCCTCCACGTTGTCCCTATATCATGTCTTCCCCTACACCATCCTCCTCCACGTTGTCCTATATCATGTCTTCCCCTACATCACTCCTCCTCCACTATCTCCCTACATCACGTCTTCCCTACACCATACCACCTCCACGTTGTCAATACATCATTTCTTCCACTAACCAATCCTCCTCCACGTTGTTTCTACATCATGTCTTCCCATACACCATCCCTCCTTCACTTTGTCCCTACACCATTCCTCCTCCAGTTGTCCCTACATCATGTCTTCCCCTACACCACTCCTCCTACACGTTGTCCCTACATCATGTCTTCCCCTACAACATCGCTCCACCAGTTGTCCTTACATCATTTCTCCCCTACACACTCCTCCTCCACGTTACCCTGTATCATGTCTTCCGCTATCCAACCCCTCCTCAACGTTGTCCCTTCATCATGTCTTCCCCTACACAATCCCTCCTCAATGTTGTCCTATCATCTTGTCTTCCCCTACACCACTGCTTCTCACGTTGTCCCTTCATCATTTCTTCCACTACACCACTCCTCCTCCACGTTGTCCCTATATCATGTCTTCCCCTACACCACTCCTCCTTCAACGTGTCCCTACATCATGTCTTCCCTACACCATCCTCTCCACGTTGTCCTACATCATTCTTCCCCTACACCACCCTCTCACTGTCCCTACATCATTTTTCCCTACACCACTCCTCCTCCACGTTGTCCCTACATCATTTCTTCCCCTACACCACTCCTCCTCCACGTTGTCCCTATATCATGTCTTCCCCTACACTATCCCTCCTTCACTTTATCCCTACATCATGTCTTCCCTTACACCACTCCTCCACGTTGTCCCTACATCATGTCTTCCCCTACACCATTCCTCCTCCACGTTAACCCGACATCTTTCTTCCCTTACACCACTCCTCCTCCACTTTGTCCCTATATCATGTCTTAAACTAGACCATCCCTCCTCCACGTTGCCCCTACAAAATATTTCCTCTATTCCACTTCTCCACGTTGTCCCTACATCATGTCTTCCCGTACATCATCCCTCCCCCACGTTGTCCCTACATATGTCTTCCCTTACACCACTCCTCCTCCACGTTGTCTCTACATAATGTCCTTCCCTACGCCATCCCTCCTCCACGTTGTTCCTACATCATGTGCTCCCCTACACTACTCCTGCTCCACGTTGTCCCTACATCATGTCTTTCCCTACACCACTCCTCCTCTACGTTGTACCTATATCATGTCTTCCCCTACACAAATCCTCCGCCACGTTGTCCCTAAATTATGTCTTCCACTACACCATCCCTCATCCACTTTGTCCATATATCAGGTCTTCCCCTACACCTCTCCTCCTCCAAGTTGTCCCTACCTCAGTTCTTCCCCTACACCATCCCTCCTTCACTTTATCCCTATATCATGTCTTCCCTTACGCCACTCCTCATCCACGTTGTCCCTACATCATGTCTTCAACTAAACCATCCCTCCTCCACGTTGACCCTACAAAATATTTCCTCTATTCCACTCCTCCACATTGTCCCTACATCATGTCTTCCCGTACACCATCCCTCCCCCACGTTGTCCCCACATCATGTATTCCCTTACACCACTCCTCCTCCACGTTGTCCCTACATCATGTCCTCCCCTACGCCATCCCTCCTCCATGTTGTTCCTACATTATGTGTTCCCCTACACTACTGCTCCACGTTGTCCCTACATCATGTCTTTCCCTACACCACTCCTCCTCTACGTTTTCCCTACATCATGTCTTCGCCTACACCACTCCTCCTCCACGTTGTACCTACATTATGTCTTCCACTACACAATCCGTCCTGCACGTTGTCCCTAAATCATGTCTTCCCCTACATCACTCTTCCTCCACGTTGTCCCTATATCATGTCTTCCAATACACCACTCCTAATACACGTTGTCCCTACATCATGTCTTCCCTTCACCATCCCTCGTCCACGTTGTCAATACATCATTTCTTCCCATACACCACTTCTCATCCACGTTGTCCCTAAATCATATCTTCCCCTACACCATACCTCCTTCACTTTGTCCTTACATCATGTCTTCCCTTACACCATTCCTCCTCCACGTTGTCCCTACATCATGTCTTCCCCTACACCACTCCTCCTCCACGTTCTCCCTACATCACGTCTTCCCTACACCATACCACCTCCACGATGTCAATAAATCATTTCTTCCACTAGACCAATCCTCCTCCACGTTGTCTCTACATCATGTCTTCCCCTACACATTCCCTCCTTCACTTTGTCCCAACACCATTCCTCCTCCATATTGTCCCTACATCATGTCTTCCCCTACACCACTCCTCCTACACGTTGTCCCTACATCATATCTTCCCCTACAACATCGCTCCACCACGTTGTCCTTACATCATTTCATCCCCTACACCAGTCCTCCTCCACGTTATCACTGTATCATGTCTTCCCCTATCCAACCCCTCTTCAACGTTGCCCCTTCATCATGTCTTCCCCTACACCATCCCTCCTTCATGTTGTCCTATTATCATGTCTTCCCCTACACCACTGCTTCTCACGTTTTCCCTTCATCATTTCTTCCACTGCACCACTCCTCCTCCACGTTGTCCCTATATCATGTCTTCCCCTACACCATCCCTCCTTCACTTTATCCCTACATCATGTCTTCCCTTACACCACTCCTCCTCCACGTTATCCCTACATCATGTCTTCCCCTACACCACTCTTCCTCCACGTTAACCCTACATCTTTCTTCCCTTACACCACTCCTCCTCCACGTTGTCCCTACATCATGTCTTCCCTACACAACTTCTAATCTACGTTCTCCCCGACATCATTTCTTCCCCTACTCCACTCCTCCTCCACTTTGTCCTTACATCATGTCTTCCCCTTCACAATCCCTCCTCCACCTATCTTACATCATGTCTTCCCCTCCCCCTTTTCCTCCTCCCACGATGTCCTTTAAATCATGTCTTCCCCTACACACTCTCCTACACGTTGATCCTTCATCCATGTCTCCTCTACCCATCCCTCCTCCACGTTGTCACTACAGTCATGTCTTCCCCTACGCCATCCCTCCTCCACGTTTGTCCCTGAGTCATATTTTTCCCCTACACCACTCCTCTCCACGTTGTCCCTACATCAAGTCTTTCCCTACAAAACTCTCCTCTACGTTGTCCCTCATCCTTTCTTCCCCTACACCACTTACTCCTACACTTTGTCCTTACCTCATGTCATTCCCTTCACATCCCTCCTCCACGTTGTCCTATACATCATATCTTCCCCTACACCTTTCTCTGCTCCACGTTGTCCCTACGTCATGTCTTCCCCTACAGCAATCCTCCGCCACGTTGTCCCTACATTATGTCTTCCACTACACCATCCCTCATCCACGTTGTCCCTACATCATCTCTTCCCCTACAACACTCCTCCTCCACGTTGTCCCAACATCAGTTCTTCCCCTACACCATCCCTCTTCGACGTTTTCCCTATATCGTGGCTTCCCCTACACCACTCCTTCTACACGTTGATCCTACATCATGTCTTCCCCAACACCATCCCTCCTCCACGTTGTCACTACATCATATCTTCCCCTACGCCATCCCTCCTCCACGTTGTCCCTATGTCATGTGTTCCCCTACACCACTCCTCCTCCACGTTGTCCCTACATCATGTCTTTCCCTACACAACTATTCTACGTTCTCCCTACATCATTTCTTCCCCTACACCTCTCCTCCTCCACTTTGTCCTTCCATCATGTCTTCCCCTTCACAATCCCTCCTCCACGTTGACCTTACATCATGTCTTCCCCTACACCTTTCCTCCTCCACGTTGTCCCTACATCATGTCTTCCCCTACACCACTCTTCTCACATTAGACCCTAATCTTTATTCCTTACACCACTCCTCCTCTACGTTGTCCCTACATCATGTCTTTCCCTAGACCATCCCTCCTCCACGTTGTCCCTACAAAATATTTCCTCTATTCCACTCCTCCAAGTTGTCCCTACATCATGTCTTCCCTTACACCATCCCTCCTCCACGTTGTCCCTACATCATATCTTCCCTTACACCACTCCCCCCTCCATGATTGTCCCTACATCATGTCCTCCCTACGGCCATCCCTCCTGACACGTTGTTCTACATCATGTGTTCCCCCTACACTACTCCTGCTCCCTCCACGTTGTCCCTACATCATGTCTTTCCCTAACACCTCCTCCTCTACGTTGACCCTACATCATGTATTCCCCTACACCAATCCTCCGCCACGTTGTCCCTGCATTATGTCTTCCACTACACCATCCCTCATCCACGTTGTCCCTACATTATCTCTTCCCCTACACCACTCCTCCTCCAGGTTGATCCTACATCATGTCTTCCCCTACACCATCCCTCCTCCACGTTGTCACTACATCATGTCTTCCCCTACGCCATTCCTCCTCCACGTTTTCCCTACGTCATATTTTTCCCCAACACCACTCCTCCTCCACGTTGTCCCTACATCATGGCTTTCAATACACAACTCCTCCTCTACGTTGTCCCTACATCATTTCTTCCCCTACACCACTCCTACTACACTTTCTCCTTACATCATTTCTTCCCCTTCACCATCCCTCCTCCACGTTGTCCTTACATCATGTCTTCCCCTACACCTTTCCTCCTCCACGTTGTCCTTACATCATGTCTTCCCTTACACCACTCCTACTCAAGGTTGTCCCTACATCATTTCTTCCCTACACCAATCCTAAACGTTATCCCTACCTCATGTCTTCCCCTGCACCATTCCTCCTCTACGTTGTCCCTACATCATGTCTTACCCTATACCATTCTTCCTCTTCGCTGTCCCTTGATCATGTGTTCCCCTACACCACTCCTCCTACACGTTGTCCCTACATCATGTTTTCGCCTACACAACTTCTCCTCCACGTTGTCCCTACATTATGTCTTCCACTATACCATCCGTCATCCACGTTGTCCCTAAATCATGTCTTCCCCTACACCACTCTTCCTCCACGTTGTCCCTATATCATGTCTTCCCCTACACCACTCCTCCCTCACGTTGTCCCTACATCATGTCTTCCATACATCATCCTTCCTCTACGTTGTCAATGAATCATTTCTACCCCCACATCACTTTACATCCACGTTGTCCCTACATCATATCCTCCCCTACACCATCCCTCCTTCACTATGTCCCTACATCATGTCTTCCCTTACACCACTCCTCCTCCAAGTTGTCCCTACATCATGTCTTCCCCTACACCACTCCTCCTCCACGTTGTCGCTTCATCATGTCTTCCCCTACACCACTCCTCCTCCACGTTGCCCCTGCATCATGTCTTCCCTACACCATACCACCTCCACGTTGTCAATACATCATTTCTTCCCCTACACCACTCCTCCTCCACGTTTTCTCTACATCATGTCTTCCCCTACACCTTCCCTCCTTCACTTTGTCCCTACACCACTCCGACTCCACGTTGTCCATACATCATGTCTTCCCCTACACCACTCCTCCTACAAGTTGTCCCTACATCATGTCTTCCCCTACAACATCGCTCCCCCATGTTGTCCTTACATCATTTCTTCCCCTACACCACACCTCCTCCACGTTATCCCTGTATCATGTCTTCCCCTACACCACTCCTCCACGTTGTCCCTTCATCATGTCTTCCCCTACAACATCCCTCCACAATGTTATACTTTCATCAAGACTTCCTCTACACCACTGCTTCTCACGTTGTCCCTTAATCATTTCTTCCACTACACCACTTCTCCTCTACGTTGTCCCTATATCATGTCCTCCCCTACATCACTCCTCCTTCAAGTTGTCCCTACATCATTTCTTCCCTTACACCACTCCTCCTCCACTTTGTCCCTACATCATGTTTTCCCCCACACCAGTCCTCTCCAAGGTAACCCTACATCTTTCTTCCCTTACACCACTCCTCCTCCACGTTGTCCCTACCTCATGTCTTCCCCTAGACAATCCCTACTCCACGTTGTTCCTACAAAATATTTCCTCTATTCCACTCCTTCACGTTGTCCCTAGATCATGTCTTCCCGTACACCATCCCTCCTCGACTTTGTCCCTACATCAAGTCTTCCCTTACACCATTCCACCTCCACGTTGTCCCTACATAATGTCCTCCCCTACGCCATCCCTGCTCCACGTTGTTCCTACATCATGTGTTCGACTACACTACTCCTGCTCCATGTTGTCCCTAAATCATGTCTTTCCCTACACCACTCCTCCTCTACGTTGTACCTACATCATGTCTTCCCCTACACCAATCCTACGCCACGTTGTCCCTATATTATGTCTTCCACTACACCATCCCTCATCCACTTTGTCCCGACATCATGTCTTCCCCTACACCTCTCCTCCTCCACGTTGTCCCTACTTCAGTTCTTCCCCTACACCATCCCTCTTCGACGTTTTCCCTATATCGTGGCTTCCCCTGCACCACTCCACCTCCACCTTGATCCTACATCATGTCTTCCCCTACACCATCCTTCCTCCAAGTTGTCACTACATCATGTCTTCCCCTACGCCATCCCTCCTCCACGTTGTCCCTACATCATGTGTTCCACTACACCACTCCTCCTCAACGTTGTCCCCACATCATGTCTTTCCCGACACAACTCCTCCTCTACGTTGTCCCTACACCATTTCTTCCCCTACACCACTCCTCCTCCACTTTGTCCTTACCTCATGTCTTCCCCTTCACCATCCATCCTCCACGTTGTCCTTACATCATATCTTCCCTTACACCTTTCCTCCTCCACGATGTCCTTACATAATGTCTTCCTTTACACCACTCCTACTCCAGGTTGTCCCTACATCATTTCTTCCCCTACACCAATCCTCCACGTTGTCCCTACATCATGTCTTCCCCTGCACCAATCCTCGTCTACGTTGTCCGTACATCATGTCTTGCCCTATACCATTCCTCCTCCACGTTGTCACTTGATCATGTGTTTCTTACACCACTCCTCCTACACGTTGTCCCTACATCATGTCTTCGCCTACACCACTCCTCCTCCACGTTGTCCCTACATTCTGTCTTCCAATACACCAACCGTCCTCCACGTTGTCCCTACATCATGTCTTACCCTACACCACTCTTCCTCCACGTTGTCCCTATATCATGCCTTCCCCTACACCACTCTTCATTCACGTTGTCCCTACATCATGTCTTCCCTACACCATCCCTCCTCCACGTTCTCAATACATCATTTCTTCCCCTACACCACTCCTCATCCACGTTGTCCCTACATCATATCTTCCAGAACACCATCCCTCCTCCACGTTGTCTCTACATCATGTCTTCCCCTACACCACTCTTCCTCCACGTTAACCCTACATCTTTCTTCCCTTACACCACTCCTCCTCCACGTTGTCCCTACATCATACCTTTCCCTGGACCATCCCTCCTTCACGTTGTCCCTACAAAATATTTCCTCTATTCCACTCCTCCACGTTGTCCCTACATCATGCCTTCCCGTACACCATCCCTCCTCCACGTTGTCCCTACATCATGTCTTCCCTTACACCACTCCTCCTCCACGTTGTCCCTACATCATGTCCCCCCCTACGCCATCCCTACTCCATGTTGTTCCTACATCATGTGTTCCCCTACACTACTCCTGCTCCACGTTGTCCCTACGTCATGTCTTCCCCTACAGCAATCCTCCGCCACGTTGTCCCTACATTATGTCTTCCACTACACCATCCCTCATCCACGTTGTCCCTACATCATCTCTTCCCCTACAACACTCCTCCTCCACGTTGTCCCAACATCAGTTCTTCCCCTACACCATCCCTCTTCGACGTTTTCCCTATATCGTGGCTTCCCCTACACCACTCCTCCACGTTGTCCCTACATCATGTCTTCCCTACACACACTCTCCTCCAGTTGTCCCTATCATATGTTCTTCCCTACACCACTCCCCTCCACGTTGCCCTACATCATGTCTTCCCCTACACCACTCCTCCCACGTTGCTCCTACATCATTCTTCCCTACACCATTCCTCCTCACGTTGTCCTACATCATGTCCTTCCCTACACCACTCCTCCTCCACGTTGTCCCTACATCATGTCTTCCCTACACCACTCTCTACCACGTTGTCCCTACATCATGTCTTCCCCTACACCCCTCCTCCGTTGTCCTACATCATTTCTTCCCTTACACCACTCTCCTCCACGTTGTCCTACATCATGTCTTCCCCTAACACCATCCCTCCTCCACGTTTTCCCACTTTTAGTTTCCCTTACTCACTCCTCCACGTTGTCCCTACATCACGTCTTCCCTTACACCATCCCTCCTCCACATTGTCCCTACATCATGTCCTCCCCTACGCCATCGCTCCTCCACGTTCTTCCTACATCATGTGTTCCCCTACACTACTCCTGCTCCACGTTGTCCCTACATCATGTCTTCCCCTACACCACTCCTCCTCCACGTTGTCCCTACTTCAGTTCTTCCCCTACACCATCCCTCTTCGACGTTTTCCCTATATCGTGACTTCCCCTACACCACTCCTCCTACACGTTGATCCTACATCATGTCTTCCCCTACAGCATCCCTCCTCCACGTTGTCACTACATCATGTCTTCCCCTACGCCATCCCTCCTCCACGTTGTCCCTACGTCATGTGTTCCCCTACACCACTCCTACTCCACGTTGTCCTACATCATGTCTTTCCCTACACAACTCCTACTCTACGTTCTCCCTACATCATTTCTTCCCCTACACCACTCCTCCTCCACTTTGTCCTTACATCATGTCTTCCCCTTCACAATCCCTCCTCCACCTTATCCTTACATCATGTCTTCCCCTACCCCTTTCCTCCTCCACGTTGTCCTTACATCATGTCTTCCCTTACACCACTCCTACTCCAGGTTGTCACTATATCATTTCTTCCCCTAAACCAGTCCTCCACGTTGTCACTACATCATGTCTTCCCCTGCACCATTCCTCCTCTACGTTGTCCCTACATCATGTCTTGCCTTATACCATTCCTCCTCCACGTTCTCCTTTGATCATGTGTTCCCCTACGCCATCCCTCCTACACGTTGTCCCTTCATCATGTCTTCGCCTACACCACTCCTCCTCAACATTGTCCCTACATTATGTCTTCCAATACACCATCCGTCCTCCAAGTTGTCCCTAAATCATGTCTTCCCCTACACCACTCTTCCTCCATGTTGTCCCTATATCATATCTTCCCCTTCACGTTGTCCCTACATCATGTCTTCCCTACACCATCAATCCTCCACGTTGTCAATACATCATTTCTACCCCTACACCATTCCTCATCCACGTTGTCCCTACATCATATCTTCCCCTACACCATCCCTCCTTCACTTTGTCCCTACATCATGTCTTCCCTTACACCACTCCTCCTCCACGTTCTCCCTACATCATGTCTTCCCCTACACCACTCCTCCACGTTCTCGCCACATCATGTCTTCCCCTACACCACTCCTCCTCCACGTTGTCCCTACATCATGTCTTCCCCTACACCACTCCTCATCCACGTTAACCCTACATCTTTCTTCCCTTACACCACTCCTCCTCCACGTTGTCCCTACAAAATATTTCCTCTATCCCACTCCTCCACGTTGTCCCTACACCATGTCTTCCCGTACACCATCCCTCCTCCACGTTCTCCCTACATCATGTCTTCTCTTACACCACTCCTCCTCCACGTTGTCCCTAAATCATGTCCTCCCCTACGCCATCCCTCCGCCACGTTGTTCCTACTTCATGTGTTCCCCTACACTACTCCTGCTCAACGTTGTCACTACATCATGTCTTTCTCTACACCACTCCTCCTCTACGTTGTCCCTACATCATGTCTTCCCCTACACCATTCCTCCTCCACGTTGTCCCTACTTCAGTTCTTCCCCTACACCATCCCTATTCGACGTTTACCCTATATCGTGGATTCCCATACACCTCTCCTCCTCCACGTTGATCCTACATCATGTCTTCCCCTACACCATCCCTCCTCCAAGTTGTCATTACATCATGTCTTCCCCTACGCAATTCCTCCTCCACGTTGTCCCTATGTCATGTGTTCCCCTACACCACTCCTCCTCCACGTTGTCCCTACATCATGTCTTTCCCTACACAACTCCTCCTCTACGTTCTCCCTACATCATTTCTTCCCCTACACCATTCCTCCTTCACGTTGTCCCTACTTCAGTTCTTCCCCTACACCATCCCTCTTCGACGTTTACCCTATATCGTGGATTCCCCCACACCACTCCTCCTCCAGGTTGATCCTACATCATGTCATCCCCTACACCATCCCTCCTCCAAGTTGTCATTACATCATGTCTTCCCCTACGCCATCCCTCCTCCACGTTGTCCCTACATCATGTATTCCCCTGCACCACTCCTCCTACACGTTGTCCCTACATCATGTCTTCCCCTACAACATCGCTCCCCCACGTTGTCCTTACATCAAATCTTCCCCTACACCACTCCTCCTCCATGTTAACCCTAAATCTTTCTTCCCTTACACCACTCCTCCACTTTTTCCCTTCATCATGTCTTCCCCTACACCATCCTTCCTCCATGTTGTCCTTACATCATGTCTTCCCTTACACAACTGCTTCTCACGTTGACCCTTCATCATTTCTTCCATTATACCACTCCTCCTCCACGTTGTCCCTACATCATGTCATCCCCTACACCACTCCTCCTCCACGTTAACCCTACATCTTTCTTCCCTTACACAACTCCTCCTCCACGTTGTCCCTACATCATGTCTTCAACTAGACGATCCCCCCTCCATGTTGTCCCTCCAAAATATTTCCTCTATGCCACTCCTCCACGTTGTCCCTACATTATGTCTTCCCGTTCACCATCCATCCCCCACGTTGTCCCTACATCATGTCTTCCCTTACACCACTCCTGCTCCACGTTGTCCCTACATCATGTCTTTCCCTACACCACTCCTCTCTACGTTGTACCTACATCATGTCTACCCTACACCAATCCTCCGCCACGTTGTCCCTACATTAT
Organism: Panulirus ornatus; assembly: GCF_036320965.1. Classification (NCBI taxonomy): domain Eukaryota; kingdom Metazoa; phylum Arthropoda; class Malacostraca; order Decapoda; family Palinuridae; genus Panulirus; species Panulirus ornatus. The sequence goes on from NC_092278.1 coordinate 27,758,808, forward strand.
GTCTTCCACTACACCATCCCTCCTCCACTTTGTCCCTATATCAGGTCTTCCCCTACACCTCTCCTCCTCCACGTTGTCCCTACTTCAGTTCTTACCCTACACCATCCCTCCTTCACTTTATCCCTACATCATGTCTTCCTTTACGACACTCCTCCTCCACGTTGTCCCTACATCATGTCTTCCCCATACACTACTCCTCCTACATGTTAACCCTACATCATTCTTCCCTTACAACACTCCTCCTCCACGGTGTCCCTACATCATGTCTTCAACTAGACCATCCCTCCTCCACGTTGTCCCTACAAAATAGTTCCTCTGTTCCACTCCTCCAAGTTCTCCCTACATCATGTCTTCCCGTACACTATCCCTCCCCCAAGTTGTCCCTATATCATGTCTTCCCTTACACCACTCCTCCTCCACGTTGTCCCTACATCATGTCCTCCCCTACGCCATCCATCCTCCACGTTGTTCCTACATCATGTGTTCCCCTACACTACTCCTGCTCCACGTTGTCCCTACATCATGTCTTTCCCTACACCACTCCTCCTCTACGTTGTAGCTACATCATGTCTTCCCCTACATCAATCCTCCGCCACGATGTCCCTACATTATGTCTTCCACTACACCATCCCTCATCCACTTTGTCCCTATATCAGGTCTTCCTCTACACCTCTCCTCGTCCACGTTGTCCCTACTTCAGTTCTTCCCCTACACCCTCCCTCTTCGACGTTTTCCCTATATCGTGGCTTCCCTTACACAACTCCTCCTCTACGTTGTACCTACATCAAGTCTTCCCCTACACCAATCCTACGCCAAGTTGTCACTATATTATGTCTTCCACTACACCATCCCTCATCCACTTTGTCCCTACATCATGTCTTCCCCCACACCTCTCCTCCTCCACGTTGTCCCTACTTCAGTTCTTCCCATACACTCCCTATTTCGTGGTTTCCCCTACACCACTCCTCCTCCAACTTGATCCTACATCATGTCTTCCCCTACACCATCCCTCCTCCACGCTGTCAATACATCATGTCTTCCCCTACGCCATCCCTCCTCCATGTTGTTCCTACGGCATGTGTTCCCTACACCACTCCTCCTCGACGTTGTCCCACCATCATGTCTTTCCCTACACAACTCCTCTACGTTGTCCCTACATCATTTCTTCCCCTACACCACTCCTCCTCCACTTTGTCCGTACCTCATGTCTTCCCCTTCACCATCCCTCCTGCAAGTTGTCCTTACATCATATCTTCCCTTACACTTTTCCTCCTCCACGATGTCCTTACATCATGTCTTCCTTTACACCACTCCTACTCCGGGTTGTCCCTACATCATTTCTTCCCCTACACCAATCCTCCAAGTTGTCCCTACATCATATCTTCCCCTGCACCAATCCTTGCCTACCTTGTCCCTACATCATGTCTTGCCCTATACCATTCCTCCTTCACGTTGTCCCTTGATCATGTGTTCCTTACACCACTCCTCCTACACGTTGTTCCTACATCATATCTTCGCCTACACCACTCCTCCTCCACGTTGTCCCTACATTATGTCTTCCAATACACCAACCGTCCTCCAAGTTGTCCTTACATAATGTCTTACCCTACACCACTCTTCCTCCACGTTGTCCCTATATCATGTCTTCCCCTACACCACTTTTCATTCACGTTGTCCCTACATCATGTTTTCCCTACACCATCCCTCCTCCACGGTGTCAATACATCATTTCCTCCCTGCTACACCATCCTCCTCCTACGTTGTCCCTACATCATGTCTTCCACTACACCATCCTCCTCCACGTTGTCCCTAATCATGTCTTCCCCTACACCACTCCTCCTACACGTTGTCCCTAATCATGTCTTCCCCTACACCACTCCTCCTCACGTTGTCCCTACATTCATGTCTCCCTACACCATCCCTCCTCCACGTTGTCTACATCATGTTCTTCCCCTACACCACTCCTCCTCCACGTTGTCCCTACATCATGTCTTCCCCTACACCATCCTCCTTCACGTTGTCCCTACATCATGTCTTCCCTACACCACTCCTCCTCCACGGTTGTCACATATGTCTTCCCCTACACCACTCATCCACGTTGTCCCTACAATCATGTCTTCCCCTACACCACTCCTCCTCACGTTGCCCACATCATGTCTTCCCTACACATCGCTCCCAGTTGTCCTTACATCATTCTTCCTACCTTCCTCCACGTTGTCCCTCATCATGTCTTCCCTACACCATCCCTCCTCCATGTTGTCCTTACATCATGTCTTCCCTACACCACTCCTCCTCCACGTTGTCCCTACATCATGTCTTCCCCTACACACTCTCCTCCACGTTCCCTAATCATGTCTTCCCTACACCATCCTCCTCACGTTGTCTCTACATCATGTCTTCCCCTACACCACTTCTCCTAAACGTTGTCAATACATCATGTCTTCCTCTACAAAATCGGTCCCTCACGTTGTCCTTACATCATTTCTTCCCCTACACCACTCCTCCTCCAACTTAACCCTACATCATTCTTCCCTTACACCACTCCTCCCCAACGTTGTCCCTTCATCATTTCTTCCCCTACACCATCCCTCCTCCATGTTGTCCTTACATCATGTCTTCCCCTACACCACTGCTTCTCACGTTGTCCCTTCATCATTTCTTCCAATACACCACTCCTCCTCCAAGTTGTCCCTACGTCATATGTTCCCCTACACCACTCATCCTCCAAGTTGCCCCTACATCATGTCTTCACCTACACCACTCCTCCTCCACGTTCTCAATACATCATGTCATCCCTACACCATCCCTCTTCCATGTTGTCAATACATCATTTCTTCCCCTACACCACTCCTCATCCTCGTTGTCCCTACAACATATCTTCCCATACACCATTCCTCATTCAGTTTCTCCCTACATCATGTCTTCCCTTACACCACTCATCCTCCACGTTGTCCCTACATCATGTTTTCACTACACCACTCTTCCTCCACGTTGTCCCTACATCATGTCTTCCCCTACACTACTCCTCCTCCACGTTGTCCCTACATCATGTCTTCCCTACACCATCCCTCCTCCACGTTGTCAATACATCATTTATTCCCCTACAACACTCCTCCACGTTCTCCCTATATCATGTCTTCCCCTACACCATCCCTCCTTCACTTTGTCCCTACATCAAGTCTTCCCTTACACCACCCCTCCTCCACGTTGTCCCTACATCATGTCTTCCCCTACACCACTCCTCCTCCACGTTGTCGCTACATCATTTCTTCCCCTACACCATCTCTCCTCCACGTTTTCCGTACATCATGTATTCCAATACACCACTCCTTCTCCACGTTGTCCCTACATCATGTCTTAGCCTACACCACTCTTCCTCCACGTTGTCCCTATATCTTGTCTTCCCTTACACCACTCCTCCTTCACGTTGTCCCTACATCATGTCTTCCCCTACACCACTCCTCCTCCACGTTGTCCCTACATCATTTCTTCCCCTAAACCATCCCTCCTTAGAGTTGTCCCTACATCATATATTCCCCTACACCACTCGTCCTCCAAGTTGACCCTACATCATGTCTTCCCCTGAACCACTCCTCCTCCACGTTGTCCCTATATCATGTCTTCCCCTACACCATCCCTCCTTCACTTTTTCCCTACATCATGTCTTCCCTTACACCACTCCTCCTCCACGTTGTCCCTACATCATGTCTTCCCCTACACCACTCCTCCTCCACGTTAACCCTACATCTTAATTCCCTTACACCACTCCTTCTCCACGTTGTCCCTACATCATGTCTTCCCCTAGACCAACCATCCTCCACGTTGTCCCTACAAAACATTTCCTCTATTCCACTCCTCCACATTGTCCCTACATCATGTCTTCCCGTACACCATCCCTCCTCCACGTTGTCCCTACATCATCTCTTCCCTTACACCACTCCTCCTCCACGTTGTCCCTACATCATGTCCTCCCCTACGCAATCCCTCCTCCACGTTGTTCCTACATCAAGTGTTCCCCTACACTACTCCTGCTCCATGTTGTCCCTACATCATGTCTTCCCCTACACCACTCCTCTACGTTGTCCCTACATCATGTCTTCCCCTACACCAATCCTCCGCCACGTTGTCCCTACATTATGTCTTCCACTACATCATCTCTCATCCACGTTGTCCCCACATCATCTCTTCCCCTACACCACTCCTCCTCCACGTTGTCCCTGCTTCAATTCTTCACCTACACCATCCCTCTTCGACGTTTTCCCTATATCGTGGCTTCCCCTACACCTTTCCTCCTCCACTTTGATCCTACATCATGTCTTCCCCTACACCATCCCTCCTCCACGTTGTCACTACATCATGTCTTACCCTAAACCAACCCTCCTCCACGTTGTCCCTATGTCATGTGTTCCCCTACACCACTCCTCCTCCACGTTGTCCCTACATCATGTCTTTCCCTACAAAACTCCTCCTCTACGTTCTCCCTACATCATTTCTTCCCCTACACCACTCCTCCTCCACTTTGTCCTTACATCATGTCTTCCCCTTCACAATCCCTCCTCAACGTTGTCCTTACATCATGTCTTCCCGTGCACCTTTCCTCCACCGAGTTGTCCTTACATCATGTCTTCCCTTACACCACTCCTACTCCAGGTTGTCACTACATCATTTCTTCCCCTACACCAATCCTCCACGTTGTCCCTACTTCAAGCCTTCGCCTGCACCATTCCCTCTCTTCGTTGTTCCTACATCATGTCTTACCCTATACCATTCCTCCTCCACGTTCTCCCTTGAACATGTGTTCCCCTACGCCACTCCTCCTACACGTAGTCACTACATCAGGTCTTTCCCTACACAACTCCTCCTCCACATTGTCCCTACATTATGTCTTCCACTACACCATCCGTCCTCCAAGTTGTCCCTAAATAATGTCTTCCCCTACACCACTTTTCGTCAACGTTGTCCCTATATCATGTCATCCCCTAAACCACTCCTTCACGTTGTCCCTACATCATGTCTTCCCTACACCATCCCTCATCCAAGTTGTCAATACATCATTTCTTCCCCTACACCACTACTCATTCACGTTGTCCCTACATCATATCTTCCCCTACACCATCCCTCCTTCACACCGACCCTACATCATGTATTCCCTTACACCACTCCTCCTCCACGTTGTCCCTACATCATGTCTTCCCCTACACCACTCCTCCTCCACGTTGTCCCTACATCATGTCTTCCCCTACACCACTCCTCCTCCACGTTGTCCCTACATCATGTCTTCCCCTACACCACTCCTCCTACACGTTGTCCCTACATCATGTCTTCCCCTACACCACTCCTCCTCCACGTTGTCCCTACATCATGTCTTCCCCTACACCACTCCTCCTACACGTTGTCCCTACATCATGTCTTCCCCTACAACATCGCTCCCCCACGTTGTCCTTATATCATTTCTTCCCCTACACCATCCCTCCTCCACGTTAACCCTACATCTTTCTTCCCTTACACCACTCCTCCACGTTGTCCCTTCATCATGTCTTCCCCTACACCATCCCTCCTCCATGTTGTCCTTACATCATGTCTTCCCTTACACCACTGCTTCTCACGTTGACCCTTCATCATTTCTTCCACTACACCACCTCCTCCACGTTGTCCCTATATCATGTCTTCCCCTACACCACTCATCCTTCACGTTGTCCCTACATAATGTCTTCCCCTACACCACTCCTCCTCCACGTTGTCCCTACATCATTTCTTCCCCTACACCATCCCCCCTCCAAGTTGTCCCTACGTCAAATGTTGCCCTACACCTCTCGTCCTCCAAGTTGCCCCTACATCATGTCTTCCCCTACACCACTCCTCCTCTATGTTGTCCCTATATCATGTCTTCCCCTACACCATCCCTCCTTCACTTTGTCCCTACATCATGTCTTCCCTTACACCACTCCTCTTCCACGTTGTCCCTACATCATGTCTTCCCCTTGACCATCCCTCCTCCACATTGTCCCTACAAAATATTTCCTCTATTCCACTCCTGTACGTTGTCCCTACATCATGTCATCCCGTACACCATCCCTCCTCCATGTTGTCCCTACATCATATCTTCCCTTACACCACTCCTCCTCCACGTTGTCCCTACATCATGTCCTCCCCTACGCCATCCCTCCTCCACGTTCTTACTACATCATGTGTTCCACTACACTACTCCTGCTCCACGTTGTCCCTACATCATGTCTTCCCCTACACCATCCCCCTTCGACGTTTTCCCTATATCGTGGCTTCCCCTACACCACTCCTCCTACACGTTGATCCTATATCATGTCTTCCCCTACAGCATCCCTCCTCCACGCTTTCACTACATCATGATTTCCCCTAAGCCATCCCTCCTCCACGTTGTCCCTACGTCATGTGTACCCATACACCACTCCTCCTCCACGTTGTCCTTACATCATGTCTTTCCCTACACAACTCCTCCTCTACGTTCTCCCTACATCATTTCTTCCGCTACACCACTACTCCTCCACTTTACCTTACATCATGTCTTCCCCTTCACCATCCCTCCTCCACGTTGTGCTTACATCAAGTCTTCCCCTACACCTTTCCTCCTCCACGTTGCCCTTACATCATGTCTTCCCTTACACCACTCCTACTCCAGGTTGTCACTCCATCATTTCTTCCCTTACACGAATCCTCCACGTTGTCACTATATCAATTCTTCCCCTGCACCATTCCTCCTCTACGTTGTCCCTACATCATGTCTTGCCCTATACCATTCCTCTTCCACGTTGTCAATTGATCATTTCTTCCCCTACACCACTCCTCCTACACGTTGTCACTCCATCACGTCTTCGCCTACACCACTCCTAGACGTTGTCCTACATTATGTCTTCCACCACACCATCCGTCCTCCACGTTGTCCCTAAATCATGTCTTCCCCTACACCACTCTTCCTCCACGTTGTCCCTGTATTATGTCTTCCCCTAAACCACTCCTCCTTCACGTTGTACCTATATCATGTCTTCCCTACACCATCCCTCCTCCACGTTGTCAATACATCATTTCTTCCCCTACACCACTCCTCATCCACGTTGTCTCTACATCATATCTTCCCATACACCATCCCTGCTTCACTTTGTCCCTACATCATGTCTTCCCTTACACCACTCCTATTAAATGTCCCTACATCATGTCTTCCCCTACACAACTCCTCCTCCACGTTGTGGCTACATCATGATCTTCCCCTACACAACTCCTCCACGTTGTGCTTACATCATGTCTTCCCTACACCATACCACCTCCGCATTGTCAATATATCATTTCTTCCCCTACACCACTCCTCCTCCACGTTGTCTCTACATCATGTCTTCCCCTACACCACCCCTCCCTCACTTTGTCCCTACACCACTGCTCCTCCACGTTGTCCCTACATCATGTCTTCCCCTACACCACTTCTCCTACACGTTGTCCCTACATCATGTCTTCCCCTACAACATCGCTCCCCACGTTGTCATTTCATCATTTCTTCCCCTACACCACTCCTCCTCCACGTTAACCCTATATCTTTCGTCCCTTACACCACTCCTCCTCCGCGTTGTCCCATCATCATGTTTTCCCCTACACCATCCCTCCTCCATGTTGTCCTTACATCATGTCTTCCCTTACACCACTGCTTCTCACGTTGTCATTTCATCATTTCTTCCACTACACCACTCCTCCTCCACGTTGTCCATATATCATGTTTTCCCCTACACCACTCCTCCTTCACGTTGTCTCTCCATCATGTCTTCCCCTACACCACTCATCCTCCACGTTGTCCCTACATCATTTCTTCCCCTACACCATCCCTCCTCCAAGTTGTCACTACGTCATATATTCCCCTAAACCACTCGTCCTCCAAGTTGCCCCTACATCATGTCTTCCCCTACACCATCCCTCCTTCACCTCGTCCCTACATCATGTCTTCCCTTACACCGCTCCTCCTCCACGTTGTCCCTACATCATGTCTTCCCCTACACCACTCCTCCTCCACGTTAACCCTATATCTTTCTTCCCTTACACCACTCCTCCTCCACGTTGTCCCTACATCATGTCTTCCCCTAGACCATCCCTCCTCCACGTTGTCCCTACAAAATATTTCCTCTATTCCACTCCTCCACGTTGTTCATACATCATGTCATCCCCTACACCATCCATCCTCCACGTTGTCCCTACATCATGTCTTCCCTTACATCACTCCTCCTCCACGTTGTCCCTACATCATGTCCTCCCCTACGCCATCCCTCCTCCACGTTGTTCCTACATCATGTGTTCCCCTACACTACTCCTACTCCACGTTGTCCCTACATCATGTCTTTCCCTACAGTACTCCTCCTCTACGTTGTAACTATATCATGTCTTCCCCTACACTAATCCTCCGCCACGTTGTCCCTACATTATGTCATCCACTACACCATCCCTCAACCACTTTGTCCCTACATCATGTCTTCCCCTGCTCCTCTCCTCCTCTACGTTGTCCCGACTTCAGTTCTTCCCCTACACCATCCCTCTTCGACGTTTTCCCTATATCTTGGGTTCCCCTACACTACTCCTCCTCCACGTTGATCCTACATCATGTCTTCCCCTACACCATCCCTCCTCCACGTTGTCACTACATAATATCTTCCCCTACGACATCCCTCCTCCATGTTATCCCTACGTCATAAGTTCCCCTACACCAATCCTCCTCCTCGTTGTCCCTACATCATGTCTTTCCCGACACAAATCCTCCTCTACGTTGTCCCTACATCATATCTTCCCCTACACCACTCCTACTACATGTTGTCCCAATATCATGTCTTCCCTGACACCACTCCTCCTCTACGTAGTTCCTACATCATGTCTCCCCTACACTATCCCTCCAACACCGTTGTCCCTACATCATGTCTTCCCTTACACCGCTCCTCCTCCACGTTGACCCTACATCATGTCTTCCCCTACACCACTCCTCCTCCAGGTTGTCCCTACATCATTTCTTCCCGTACACCATCCCTCTTCCACGTTGTCCCTACAACATGTTTCCTCTACACCAACCTCCTCCACGTTGTCCCTATATCATGTCTTCCTGTACACCATCCCTCCCCCAAGCTTTCCATGCATCATGTCTTCCCTTACACCACCCCTTCACGTTGTCCCTACATCATGTCTTCCCCTACACCATCCCTCCTCCATATTGTCCCTACATCATGTCTTCCCCTACAACACTCCTCCCCCACGTTGTCCCTACATCATGTCTTTGCCTACACCACTCCTCCTCCACGTTGTCCCTACAACTTGTGTTCCCCTACACCATTCCTCCTCCACGTTGTCCCTACATCATGTCTTCCACTACACCACTCTTCCTCCCCGTTGTCCCTACATCATGTCTTCCCTGACGCCACTCCTCTTCCACATATTCCCTATATCATATCTCCCCTTCACTATCCCTCCTCCACGTTGTCCCTACATCATGTCTTCCCTTACACCACTCCTCTACGTTGACCCTATATCATGTCTTCCCCTAAACCACTCCTCCTCCACGTTGTCCCTACATCATGTCTTCCCGTAGACCATCCCTCCTCCACGTTGTCCCTACAACATGTTTCCTCTACAACACTCCTCCTCCAAGTCGTCCTTATATCATATCTTCCCGTACACCATCCCTCCTCCACGTTGTCCCTACATCATGTCTTCCCCTACACCACTCCTCCTCCACGTTGTCCCTACATCATGTCTTCCCCTATACCATCCGTCCTCCACGTCATCCCTACATCATGTGTTACCCTTCACCACTCCTCCACGTTCTCCCTACCTCATGTCTTCCCTTACACTACTACTTCTCCACGTTGTGCCTACATTATGTCTTCCACTACATCATCCCTCCTCCACGTTGTCGCTACATCATGTCTTTCCCTACACCACTCCTCCTCTACGTTGTCCCTACTTCATGTATTCCCCTACACCATACCTCTTCCACGTTTTCCCTACATCATGGCTTCCCCTACACCACTCCTCCTCCACGTTGTTCCTACATCATGTCTTCCCCTACACCATCCCTCCTCCATGTTGTCCCTACATCCTGTCAACCCCCACATCATCCCTCCTCCACGTTATCTCTACATCAAGTCTTCCCCTACAACACTTCTCAACGTTGTCCCTACATCATGTCTTCCCCTACATCATTCTTCCTCAACGTTGTCCCTACATCATGTCTTCCCTTACACCACTCTTTCTCCACATTATCCCTGCATCATGTCTTCCCTATATCATCCCTCCTCCACGTTGTCCCTACATCATGTTTTCACTTGCACCACTCCTCCTCCACGTTGACTTTACATCATGTCTTAACCTACACCACTCCTCATCCACATTGTCCCTACATCATGTCTTCCCCTAGACCATCCCTCCTCCACGTTCTCCCTACATCATGTCTTCTTCTACACCACTCCTCCACATCATCCCTCCTACACGTTATTTCGTGCATCATGTCTTCCCCTACAGCACTTCTCTTCGTTATCCCTACATCATGTCTTCACGTTCACCATCCCTCCTCGACGTTGTCCCTACATCAAGGCTTCCCCTACACCACTCCTCTTCCACGTTGTCCCTACATCATGACTTCCCCTACACGATCCCTCCTACACGTTGTCCCTACATCATGTCTTCCTTTACTCCACTCCTCCTTCACTTTGGCCCTACATCATGTCTTCCCATACCCCACTCCTCCGCTACGTTGTCCATACATCATGTATTCCCTTACATCACTCCACATCCACGTTCTCCCTACATTATGTCTTTCCCTACAACATCCCTCCTCCACGTTGTCCCTAAAATCATGTCTTCCCCTACACCACTCCACCACGTTCTCCCTGTATCACGTCTTCCCCTACATCACTTTTCCTCCACGTTGTCCCAACATCATGTCTTCCCCTACACCACTCCTCCTTCACGTTGTCCCTACATCATGTCTTCCCCTACACCACTCCTCCTCCACGTTGTCCCTACATCATCTCATCCCCTACACCATCCCTCCTCCACGTTGTCCTTACATCATGTCTTCCCCTACACCAATCCTCCTCCACGTTGTCCTTACATCATGTTTTCCCTTACACCACTCCTTCTCCACGTTGTCCCAACATCATGTCTTACCCTACATCACTCCTCCTCCACGTTTTCCTTACATCATGTCTTCCCCTACACCATTCCTCCTCTACGTTGTCATTACATCATGACTTCCCCTACACCATTCCTCCTCTACGTTGTCATTACATCATGACTTCCCCTACACCATCCCTCCTCCACGTTGTCCCTATATCATGTCTTCCCCTACACCACTCCTACTCCATGTTGTCCCTATATTATGTCTTCCCTGACACCACTCCTCCTCTACGTAGTCCCTACATCATGTCTCCCCTACACTATCCCTCCAACACGTTGTCCCTACATCATGTCTTCCTGTACACAGCTCCTCCTCCACGTTGACCCTACATCATGTCTTCCCCTACACCACTCCTCCTCCAGGTTGTCCCTACATCATTTCTTCCCGTACACCATCCCTCTTCCACGTTGTCCCTACAACGTGTTTCCTCTACACCAACCTCCTCCACGTTGTCCCTATATCATGTCCTCCCGTACACCATCCCTCCCCCAAGCTTTCCATACATCATGTCTTCCCTTACACCACTCCTCCTTCACGTTGTCCCTACATCATGTCTTCCCCTAAGCCATCCCACCTCCACGTTGTCCTAACATCATGTCTTCCCCTACACCACTCCTCCCCCACGTTGTCCCTACATCATGTCTTTCCCTACACCACTCCTCCTCCACGTTGTCCCTACAACTTGTGTTCCCCTACACCATTCCTCCTCCACGTTGTCCCTACATCATGTCTTCCACTACACCACTCTTCCTCCCCGTTGTCCCTACATCATGTCTCCCTGACGCCAGTCCTCTTCCACATAGTCCCTATATCATATCTCCCCTTCACTATCCCTCCTCCACGTTGTCCCTATATCATGTCTTCCCTTACACCACTCCTCTACGTTGACCCTATATCATGTCTTCCCCTAAACCACTCCTCCTCCACATTGTCCCTACATCATGTCTTCCCCTATACCATCCGTCCTCCACGTCATCCCTACATCATGTGTTACCCTTCACCACTCCTCCGTTCTCCCTACCTCATGTCTTCCCCTACACTACTCCTTCTCCACGTTCTCCCTACATTATGTCTTCCACTACATCATCCCTACTCCACGTTGTCGCTACATCATGTCTTCCCCTACACCACTCCTCCTCTACGTTGTCCCTACTTCATGTATTCCCCTACACCATAACTCTTCCACGTTTTCCCTACATCATGGCTTCCCCTACACCACTCCTCCTACACGTTGTTCCTACATCATGTCTTCCCCTACACCATCCCTCCTCCATGTTGTCCCTACATCCTGTCAACCCCCACATCATCCCTCCTCCTCGTTATCTCTACACCATGTCTTCCCCTACAACACTTCTTAACTTTGTCCCTACATCATGTCTTCCCCTACATCATTCCTCCTCAACGTTGTCCCTACATCATGTCTTCCCTTACACCACTCTTTCTCCACGTTATCCCTGCATCATGTCTTCCCCTATATCATCCCTCCTCCACGTTGTCCCTACATCATGTCTTCACTTACACCACATCACACCACTTTACATCATGTCTTAACCTACACCACTCCTCATCCACATTGTCCCTACATCATGTCTTCCCCTAGACCATCCCTCCTCCACGTTCTCCCTACATCATGTCTTTCCCTACACCACTCCTCCACATCATCCCTCCTCCACGTTATCTCTGTATCATGTCTTCCCCTACAGCACTGCTCTTCGTTGTCCCTACATCATGTCTTCACGTTCACCATCCCTCCTCGAAGTTGTCCCTACATCAAGGCTTCCCCTACACCACTCCTCCTCCACGTTGTCCCTACATCTTGACTTCCCCTACACGATCCCTCTTACACGTTGTCCCTACATCATGTCTTCCTCTACTCCACTCCTCCTTCACTTTGGCCCAACATCATGTCTTCCCCTACCCCATTCCTCCGCTACGTTGTCCATACATCATGTATTCCCTTACATCACTCCACCTCCACGTTCTCCCTACATTATGTCTTTCCCTACAACAACCCTCCTCCACGTTGTCACTAAAATCATGTCTTCCCCTACACCACTCCTCCACCACGTTCTCCCTGTATCACGTCTTCCCCTACACCACTTTTCCTCCACGTTGTCCCAACATCATGTCTTCCCCTACACCACTCCTCCTCCACGTTGTCCCTACATCATCTCATCCCCTACACCATCCCTCCTCCACGTTGTCCTTACATCATGTCTTCCCCTACACCAATCCCCTTCCACGTTGTCCTTACATCATGTTTTCCCTTACACCACTCCTTCTCCACGTTGTCCCGACATCATGTCTTACCCTACACCACTCCTCCTCCACGTTTTCCTTACATCATGTCTTCCCCTACACCATTCCTCCTCTACGTTGTCATTACATCATGACTTCCCCTACACCATCCCTCCTCCACGTTGTCCCTACATCATTTCTTCCCCTACACCACTCCTACTCCATGTTGTCACTATATCATGTCTTCCCTGACACCACTCTTCCTCTACGTAGTCCCTACATCATGTCTCCCCTACACTATCCCTCCAACACGTTCTCCCTACATCATGTCTTCCCTTACACCACTCCTCCTCCACGTTGACCCTATTTCATGTCTTCCCCTACACCACTCCTCCTCCAGGTTGTCCCTACATCATTTCTTCCCGTACACCATCCCTCTTCCACGTTGTCCCTACATGTTTCCTCTACACCAACCTCCTCCACGTTGTCCCTATATCATGTCTTCCCGTACACCATCCCTCCCCCAAGCTTTCCATACATCATGTCTTCCCTTACACCACTCCTCCTTCACGTTGTCCCTATATCATGTCTTCCTTTACACCGCTCCTCCACGCTATCCCTACATCATGTCTATCAATACACCACTCCTCCTCCACGTTCTCCCTACACCATGTCTTCCCCTACACCATCCCTCCTCCATGTTGTTCCTATATCATGTCTTCCCCTACACTATCACTCCTCCACGTTGTCCCTACATCATGCCTTCCCCTACACCATCCCTCCTCCACGTTATCCCTACATCATGCCTTCCCCTACACCACTCCTCTACTTTGTCCCAACATCATGTCTTCCCCTACACCATTCCACCTCCACGTTGTTCCTACATCATGTCTTCCCCTACACCATCCCTCCTCCACGTTGTCCCTATATCATGTCTTCCCCTACACCACTCCTCCTCACGTTGTCCCTACATCATGTCGGCCCTTATACCACTCCTCCTTCGCGGTGTCCCTACATCAAATCTTCCCCTACACCACTCCTTCACTGTGTCCCTACATCATATCTTCCCGTACATCATCCCTCCTCCAAGTTGTCCTTCCATCATGTCTTCCCATATACCATCTCTACTCCATGTTCCCCTACATCATGTCCTCTCCCACACCATTCCTCCTCCACTTTGTCCCTACATCATGTCTTCCCCAACAGCATCCCTCCTCTACGTTCTCCTTACATCATGTCTTCCGGTACACTACTCCTCTACCACGTTGTCACTACATCATGCCGTCCCATACACCACTCCTGCTACACGTTGTCCCTACATCATGTCTTCCCCACCACCATCCCTCCTCCACGTTGTCCTTACATCATGTCTTTCCCTACACCACTCCTCTACGTTGTCCATACATCATGTCTTCACTACCCCATCCCTCCTCCACGTTGTCCCAACATCTTGTCTTCCCCTACACTACTCCTCCTCCAAGTTGTCCCTACATCATGTATTCCCCTACACCAATACTCCTCCAAGTTGTCCCTATATCATGTCTTCCCCTACACCACTCCTCCTCCACGTTGTCCTTACATCATGTCTTATCCTACACCTTTCCCTCCTCCACGTTGTCCCTATATCATGTCTTTCCTTACACCATCCCTCCTCCACGTTGTCCCTTAATCATGTCTTCCCTACCCCACTCCTCTACTTTGTCCCTAAATCATGTCTTCCCCTACACCATTCCTTCTCCACGTTGTACCTATATCATGTCTTCCCCTACACCACTCCTCCTCTATGTTGTCACTACATTTTGTCTTCCCCGAGACTATCCCTCCTCCACGTTGTCCCTACATCATGCTTCCTCTACACCACTCCTCCTCAGCGTTGTCCCAACATCATGTCTTCCCCTGCACCATCCCTCCTCCACGTTGTCCCTACATCATGTCTTCCCCTACACCATCCCTCCTTCATGTTGTCACTACATCATGTCTTCCGTTACACCACTCCTCCTCCACGTTGTCCCTACACCATGTATTCACCTACACCATTCGTCCTCCACGTTGTCCCTACATCATGTCTTAGCCTACACCACTCCTCCTCCACGATCTCCCTACATCATGTATTCCCTCAAAACATTCCTCCTCCAAGTTGTCCCTACATCATGTCTCCCCCTTCTCCATCCCTCCTCCACGTTGTCCCTGCATCATGTGTTCACCTACACAACTCCTCCTCCACGTTGTCCCTACATCATGTCTTCCCCTACACCACTCCCCCTTACGTTGTCCATACATCATGTCTTCCCCTACACCACTCCTCCACGTTGTCCATGCATCGTGTCTTCCCCTACCCCATCCCTCCTCCACGTTCTCCCTACATCGTGTCTTCCTCTACACCACTCCTCCACGTTGTCCCTACATCATGTCTATTAATACACCACTCCTCCACGTTCTCCCTACACCATGTCTTCACCTACACCATCCCTCCTCCATGTTGTTCCTATATCATGTCTTCCCCTACACTATCACTCCACCACGTTGTCCCTACATCATGTCTTCCCTGACACCACTCCTCCTCCAAGTAGTCCCTACATCACGTCTCCACAACACTATCCCTCGTCCAAGCTGTCCCTACATCATGTCTTCCCTTACACCACTCCTTCTCGAAGTTGACCCTACATCATGTCTTCCCCTACACCACTCCTCCTCCATGTTGTCCCTACATCATGTCTTCCCCGAGACTATCCCTCCTCCACGTTGTCCCTACATCATGCTTCCTCTACACCACTCCTCCTCAGCGTTGTCCCAACATCATGTCTTCCCCTGCACCATCCCTCCTCCACGTTGTCCCTACATCATGTCTTCCCCTACACCACTCCTACTCCCCGTTGTCCCTATATCATTTGATCCCCTACAACATCCCTCCTCCACGTTGTTCCTACATCATGTGTTCCCCTACACCACTCATCCTCCACGTTGTTCCTACATCATATCTTCCCCTACACCACTCCTCCTCTACGTTGTCCCTACATCATGTCTTCTCCTACACCACTCCTCCACCACGTTGTCCCTACATTATGTCTTCCCCTACACCATCCCTCCTACACGTTGTCCCTACATCATGTCTTCCCCTACACCAATCCTCCACGTTGTCCCAACTTCATGTCTTCCCCTACACCATCCCTCTTCCACGTTGTCCCTACATCATGACTTCCCCTTAACCATCCCTCCTCCACGTTGTCCCTATATAATGTCTTCCTCTACACCACTCCTCCTCAACGTTCTCCCTATATCATGTGTTCCCCTACACCACTGATCCTCCACGTTGTTCCTACATCATATCTTCCACTACACCACTCCTCCTCTACGTTGTCCCTACATCATGTCTTCTCCTACACCACTACTTTACCACGTTGTTCCTACTTTGTCTTCCCCTACACCATCCCTCCCACACCTTGTCCCTACATAATGTCTTCCCCTACACCAATCCTCCACGTTGTCCCAACCTCATGTCTTCCCCTACACCATCCCTCTTTAACGTTGTCTCTACATAATGACTTCCCCTAAACCATTCCTCCTCCACGTTGTCCCTACATCATGTCTTCCCCTACACCACTTCTCCTCCACGTTGTCCCAACATCATGTCTTCCCCTAGACCATCCGTCCTCCACGTTGTCCCGATATCATGTTTCCTCTTCACCACTCCTCCTCTACGTTGTCCCTACATCATTTCTTCCCCCACACCACTCCACCTCCCTGTTGTCCCTACATCATGTGTTCCCCTACACCATCCTTCCTCCACGTTGTTCCTACATCATGCCTTCCCCTACACCATCCCTCATCGACGTTGTCCCTATATCATGTCTTCCCCTACACCATCCTTCTTCTACGTTATCCCTACATCATGTCTTCCCCTACACCACTCCTCTACGTTGTCCCTACATCATGTCTTCCCTTACACCATTCCTCTTCCACGTTGTCCCTACATCATGTCTTCCCCTACACCATCCCTCCTCCACGTTGTCCCTACATCATGTCTTCCCCTACACCACTCCTACTCCCCGTTGTCCCTATATCAATTGTTCCCCTACAACATCCCTCCTCCACGTTGTCCCTACATCATGTGTTCCCCTACACATCTCATCCTCCACGTTGTTCCTACATCATATCTTCCCCTACACCACTCCTCCTCTACGTTGTCCCTACATAATGTCTTCTCCGACACCACTCCTATACCACGTTTTCTCTACATTTGTGTTCCCCTACACCATCCCTCCCACACGTTGTCCCTACATCATGTCCTCCCCTACACCACTCCTCCACGTTGTCCCTACATCATGACTTCCCCTAAACCATCCCTCCTCCACGTTGTCCCTACATCATGTCTTCCCCTACACCACTCCTTCTCAACGTTGTCCCTACATCATTTGTTCCCCTACACCACTCATCCTCCACGTTGTTCCTACATCATATCTTCCAAAACAACACTCCTCCTCTACGTTGTCCCTACATCATGTCTTCTCCTACACCACACCTCCACCACGTTGTCCCTACATTATGTCTTCCCCTACACCATCCCTCCTCCACGTTGTCCCTACATCATGTCTTCCCTTACACCAATCCTCCACGTTGTTCCTACATCATGTCTTCCACTACACCACTCCTCCACGCTGTATCTACATCATGTCTTCCCATACAACATCCCTCTTCTACGTTGTCCCTATATCATTTCTTCCCCTACATCACCCCTCCTATACGTTGTCTCTACATCATGACTTCCCCTACACCAATCCTCCTCGACATTCTCCCTACATCACGTCTTCCCCTACATCTTCCCTCCTCCATGTTGTCCCTACATCATGTCTTCCCCTAAACCACTCCTCCTCTACGTTGTCACTATATTTTTTCTTCCCCTACATCACTCCTGGACGTTGTCCCAAAATTGTGTCTTCCCCTACACCATCCCTCCTCCATGTTGTCACTACATCATGTCTTCCGTTACACCACTCCTCCACGTTGTCCCTACACCATGTATTCACCTACATCATTCGTCCTCCACGTTGTCCCTATATCATGTCTTAGCATACACCACTCCTCCTCCACGATCTCCCTACATCATGTATTCCCCGACAACACTCCTCCTCCAAGTTGTCCCTACATCATGTTTCCCCCTACTCCATCCCTCCCACGTTGTCCCTGCATCATGTCTTCCCCTACACAACTCTTCCTCAAAGTTGTTCCTACATCATGTCATCCCCTACACTTTTCCCTCCTTCACGTTGTCCCTATATCATGTCTTCCCCTACACCACTCCTCCTTACCTTGTCCATATATCATGTCTTCCACTACACCACTCCTCCACATTGTCCATGCATCGTGTCTTCCCCTACCCCATCCCTCCTCCACGTTGTCCCTACATCATGTCTTCCTTTACACCACTCCTCCACGTTGTCCCTACATCATGCCTTCCTTTACACCGCTCCTCCACGTTGTCCCTACATCATGTCTATCAATACACCACTCCTCCTCCACGTTCTCCCTACACCATGTCTTCCCCTACACCATCCCTCCTCCATGTTGTTCCTATATCATGTCTTCCCCTACACTATCACTCCTCCACGTTGTCCCTACATCATGTCTTCCCCTACACCATCCCTCCTCCACGTTATCCCTACATCATGCCTTCCCCTACACCACTCCTCTACTTTGTCCCTACATCAAGTCTTCCCCTATGCCATTCCTCCTCCACGTTGTTCCTACATCATGTCATCCCCTACACCATCCCTCCTCCACGTTGTCCCTACATCATGTCTTCCCCTACACCACTCCTCCTCACGTTGTCCCTATATCATGTCGGCCCTTATACCACTCCTCCTTCGCGGTGTCCCTACATCATGTCTTCCCCTACACCACTCCTTCACTGTGTCCCTACATCATATCTTCCCGTACATCATCCCTCCTCCAAGTTGTCCTTCCATCATGTCTTCCCATATACCATCTCTACTCCATGTTGCCCCTACATAATGTCCTCTCCTACACCATTCCTCGACCACTTTGTCCCTACATCATGTCTTCCCCAACAGCATCCCTCCTCTACGTTGTCCCTACATCATGTCTTCCGGTACACTACTCCTCCTTCACGTTGTCACTACATCATATCGTGCAATACACAACTCCTGCTCCACGTTGTCCCTACATCATGTCTTCCCCACCACCATCCCTCCTCCACGTTGTCCTTACATCATGTCTTTCCCTACACCACTCCTCTACGTTGTCCATACATCATGTCTTCACTACCCCATCCCTCCTCCACGTTGTCCCAACATCTTGTCTTCCCCTACACTACTCCTCCTCCAAGTTGTCCCTACATCATGTATTCTCCTACACCACTACTCCTCGAAGTTGTCCCTACATCATGTCTTCCCCTACACCACTCCTCCTCCACGTTGTCCCTACATCATATCTTATCCTACACTTTTCCCTCCTCCACGTTGTCCTTATATCATGTCTTTCCCTACACCATCCCTCCTCCACGTTGTCCCTTAATCATGTCTTCCCTACCCCACTCCTCTACTTTGTCCCTAAATCATGTCTTCACCTACACCATTCCTTCTCCATGTTGTCCATATATCATGTCTTCCCCTACACCACTCCTCCTCTACGTTGTCACTACATTTTGTCTTCCCCTACATCACTCGTCCACGTTGTCCCAACATTATGTCTTCCCCTACAACATCCCTCCTCCATGTTGTCACTACATCATCTCTTCCGTTACACCACTCCTCCTCCACGTTGTCCCTACACCATGTATTCACCTACACCATTCGTCCTCCACGTTGTCCCTACATCATGTCTTAGCCTACACCACTCCTCCTCCACGATCTCCCTACATCATGTATTCCCCCAAAACACTCCTCCTCCAAGTTGTCCCTACATCATGTCTCCCCCTTCTCCATCCCCCCTCCACGTTGTCCCTGCATCATGTCTCTGCATCAACTCCTCCTCAAAGTTGTCCCTACATCATATCATCCCCTACACTTTTCACTCCTCCACGTTGTCCCAACATCATGTCTTCCCCTACACCACTCCTCCACGTTGTCCATGCATCATGTCTTCCCCTACCCCATCCCTCCTCCACGTTCTCCCTACATCGTGTCTTCCTCTACACCACGCCTCCACGTTGTCCCTACATCATGTCTATCAATACACCACTCCTCCTCCACGTTCTCCCCACACCATGTCTTCACCTACACCATCCCTCCTCCATGTTGTTCCTATATCATGTCTTCCCCTACACTATCACTCCACCACGTTGTCCCTACATCATGTCTTCCCTGACACCACTCCTCCTCCAAGTAGTCCCTACATCACGTCTCCACAACACTATCCCTCGTCCAAGTTGTCCCTACATCATGTCTTCCCTTACACCACTCCTTCTCGACGTTGACCCTACATCATGTCTTCCCCTACACCACTCCTCCTCCATGTTGTCCCTACATCATGTCTTCCCCGAGACCATCCCTCCTCCACGTTGTCCCTACATCATGCTTCCTCTACACCACTCCTCCTTAACGTTGTCCCAACATCATGTCTTCCCCTGCACCATCCCTCCTCCACGTTGTCCTTACATCATGTCTTCCCCTACACCACTCCTACTCTCCGTTGTCCCTATATCATTTGATCGCCTACAACATCCCTCCTCCACGTTGTTCCTACATCATGTGTTCCCCTACACCACTCATCCTCCACGTTGTTCCTACATCATATCTTCCCCTACACCACTCCTGCTCTACGTTGTCCCTACATCATGTCTTCTCCTACACCACTCCTCCACCACGTTGTCCCTACATTATGTCTTCCCCTACACCATCCCTGATACACGTTGTCCCTACATCATGTCTTCCCCTACACCAATCCTCCACGTTGTCCCAACTTCATGTCTTCCCCTACACCATCCCTCTTCCACGTTGTCCCTACATCATGACTTCCCCTTAACCATCCCTCCTCCACGTTGTCCCTATATCAAGTCTTCCCCTACACCACTCCTCCTCAACGTTCTCCCTACATCATGTGTTCCCCTACACCACTGATCCTCCACGTTGTTCCTACATCATATCTTCCACTACACCACTCCTCCTCTACGTTGTCCCTACATCATGTCTTCTCCTACACCACTCCTCCTAATGTTGTTCCTACATCATGTCAGCCCTTACACCACTCCCCCTTCACGGTCTTCCTACAGCATGTCTTCCCCTACACCCCTCCTTCACTGTGTCCCTACATCATATCTTCCCCGACACCATCCCTCCTCCACGTTGTCCCTACATCATGTCCTCCCCTACACCACTCCTCCTCCAATTTGTCCCTAAATCATGTCTTCCCCAACAGCATCCATCCTCTTCGTTGCCCCTACATCATGTCTTCCCCTACACTACTCCTCCTCCACGTTGCCCCTACATAATGTCTTCCCATACACCACTCCTCCACGTTGTCCCTACATCATGTCTTCCCTTACACCATCCCTCCTCCATGTTGTCCCTATATTAAATCTTCCCCTACACCACTCCTCCTCCTAGTTGTCCCTACATCATTTCTTCCCTTACACAACTCCTCCTCCACGTTGTCCCTGAATCATGTCTTCCCCTACACCATCCCTCCTCCACGTTGTCCTTACATCATGTCCTCCACTACACCACTCCTCCACCACGTTGTCCCTATATCATGTCTTCCCTTACACCACTCCTACTACACGTTGTCACTACATCATGTCTTCCCCAACTCCACTCTTCCTTCTCGTTATCCCTACATCATATCTTCCTCTACACCATTCCTCCTCCACGTTGTCCCTACATCAAGTCTTCCCCTACACCATCCTTCCTCCACGTTGTCCCTACATCATGTCTTCCCCTACACTACTCCTCATCCACGTTGTCCCTACATCATGTCTTCCCATACACCACTCCTCCTCCACGTTTTCCCTACATCATTTCTTCAACTACACCATTCCTCCTCCACGTTGTCCCTATATCATATCTTCCCCTACACCACTCCTCCTCCTAGTTGTCCCTACATCATGTCTTCCCCTACACAACTCCTCCTTCACGTTGTCCCTGAATCATGTCTTCCACTACACCATCCCTCCTCCACGTTGTCCTTACATCATGTCCTCCCCTACACCACTCCTCCTCCACGTTGTCCCTACATCATGTCTTCCCTTACAATACTCCTACTTCACGTTTGTCCCTACATCATGTCTTCCCCAACACCACTCCTCCTCCTCGTTGTACCTACATCATGTCTTCCTCTACACCATTACTCCTCCACGTTGTCCCTATATCATGTCTTCCCCTACACCATCACTCCTCAACGTTGTCCCTACATCATGTCTTCCCCTACACCACTCCTCATCCACGTTGTCCCTACATCATGTCTTCCCTGACACCACTCCTCCTCCGCGTAATCTCTACATCATGTCTCCACTACACTATCCCTCGTCAACGTTGTCCCTACATCATGTCTTTTCATACACCACTCCTCTTCGTTGACCCTACATCATGTTTTCCCCGACACGACTCCTCCTCCACGTTCTCCCTACATCATGTCTTCCCCTAAGCCATCCCTCCCCGAGTTGTCCCGATATCATGTTTCCTCTCCACCTCTCCTCCTCCACGTTGTCCCTATATCATGTCTTTCCCTACACCATCCCTCCTCCACGTTGTCCCTAAATCTTATCTTCCCCTATACCCCTCCTCCTCCCCGTTGTCCCTACATCATGTATTCCCTTACACCATCCCTCCTCCACGTTGTCCCTACATCATGTGTTCCCCTACACTACTCCTCCTTCACGTTGTCCCTACATCATGTCTTCCCTGACACCACTCCTCCTCCAAGTAGTCCGTACATCACGTCTCCACAACACTATCCCTCGTCCAAATTGTCCTTACATCAAGTCTTCCCTTACACCACTCCTTCTCGACGTTGACCCTACATCATGTCTTCCCCTACACCACTCCTCCTCCATGTTGTCCCTACATCATGTCTTCCCCGAGACCATCCCTCCTCCACGTTGTCCCTACATCATGCTTCCTCTACACCACTCCTCCTCAACGTTGTCCCAACATCATGTCTTCCCCTGCACCAACCCTCCTCCACGTTGTCCCTACATCATGTCTTCCCCTACACCACTCCTACTCTCCGTTGTCCCTATATCATTTGATCGCCTACAACATCCCTCCTCCACGTTGTTCCTACATCATGTGCTCCACTACACCACTCATCCTCCACGTTGTTCCTACATCATATCTTCCCCTACACCACTCCTCCTCTACGTTGTCCCTACATCATGTCTTCTCCTACACCACTCCTCCACCACGTTGTCCCTACATTATGTCTTCCCCTACACCATCCCTCCTACACGTTGTCCCTCCATCATGTCCTCCCCTACACCAATCCTCCACGTTGTCCCAACTTCATGTCTTCCCCTACACCATCCCTCTTCCACGTTGTCCCTACATCATGACTTCCCCTTACCATCCCTCCTCCACGTTGTCCCCATATCATGTCTTCCCCTACACCACTCCTCCTCAACGTTCTCCCTACATCATGTGTTCCCCTACACCACTGATCCTCCACGTTGTTCCTACATCATATCTTCCACTACACCACTCCTCCTCCACGTTGTCCCTACATCATGTCTTCTCCTACACCACTCCTCCTAATGTTGTCCCTACATCATGTCAGCCCTTACACCACTCCCCCTTCACGGTCTCCCTACAGCATGTCTTCCCCTACACCCCTCCTTCACTGTGTCCCTACATCATATCTTCCCCGACACCATCCATCCTCCACGTTGTCCCTACATCATGTCCTCCCCTACACCACTCCTCCTCCACTTTGTCCCTAAATCATGTCTTCCCCGACAGCATCCATCCTCTTCGTTGCCCCTACATCATGTCTTCCCCTACACTACTCCTCCTCCACGTTGTCCCTACATAATGTCTTCCCATACACCACTCCTTCTCCACGTTGTCCCTACATCATGTCTTCCCTTACACCATCCCTCCTCCATGTTGTCCCTATATTAAATCTTCCCCTACACCACTCCTCCTCCTAGTTGTCCCTACATCATGTCTTCCCTTACACAACTCCTCCTCCACGTTGTCCCTGAATCATGTCTTCCCCTACACCATCCCTCCTCCACGTTGTCCTTACATCATGTCCTCCACTACACCACTCCTCCACCACGTTGTCCCTGTATCATGTCTTCCCTTACACCACTCTTACTACACGTTGTCACTACATCATGTCTTCTCCAACTCCACTCTTCCTTCTCGTTATCCCTACATCATATCTTCCTCTACACCATTCCTCCTCCACGTTGTCCCTACATCAAGTCTTCCCCTACACCATCCTTCCTCCACGTTGTCCCTACATCATGTCTTCCCCTACACTACTCCTCATCCACGTTGTCCCTACATCATGTCTTCCCATACACCACTCCTCCTCCACGTTTTCCCTACATCATTTCTATAACTACAACATTCCTCCTCCACGTTGTCCCTATATCATATCTTCCCCTACACCACTCCTCCTCCTAGTTGTCCCTAAATCATGTTTTCCCCTACACAACTCCTTCACGTTGTCCCTGAATCATGTCTTCCACTACACCATCCCTCTTCCACGTTGTCCTTACATCATGTCCTCCCCTACACCACTCCTCCTCCACGTTGTCCCTACATCATGTCCTCCCTTACAACACTCCTACTTCACGTTGTCCCTACATCATGTCTTCCCCAACACCACTCCTCCTCCTCGTTGTACCTACATCATGTCTTCCTCTACACCATTCCTCCTCCACGTTGTCCCTATATCATGTCTTCCCCTACACCATCCCTCCTCAACGTTGTCCCTACATCATGTCTTCCCCTACACCACTCCTCATCCACGTTGTCCCTACATCATGTCTTCCCTGACACCACTCCTCCTCCGCGTAATCTCTACATCATGTCTCCACTACACTATCCCTCGTCCACGTTGTCCCTACATCATGTCTTTTCATACACCACTCCTCTAAGTTGACCCTAAATCATGTTTTCCCCGACACGACTCCTCCTCCACGTTCTCCCTACATCATGTCTTCCCCTACGCCATCCCTCCACGAGTTGTCCCGATATCATGTTTCCTCTTCACCTCTCCTCCTCCACGTTGTCCCTATATCATGTCTTTCCCTACACCATCCCTCCTCCACGTTGTCCCTAAATCTTATCTTCCCCTACACCACTCTCCTCCCCGTTGTCCCTACATCATGTGTTCCCTGACACCATCCCTCCTCCACGTTGTCCCTACATCATGTGTTCCCCTATACTACTCCTCCTTCACGTTGTCCCTACATCATGTCTTCCCCTACACCACTCTTCCTCTACGTTGTCACTTCATCATGTCTTCTCCTACACCACTCTTCCTCCACGTTGGCCCTACATTATGTCTTCCCCTACACCATCACTCCTCCACGTTGTCCCTACATCATGTCTTCACCTACACCACTCCTCCTCCACATTGTCCCTACTTCATATCTTCCCCTACACCATCCCTCTTCCACGTTGTCCCCACATCATGACTTCCCCTACACCAATCCTCCTCCACATTGTTCCTACATCATGTCTTCCCCTACACCATCACTCCTCCACGTTGTCCCTACATTATGTCTTCCCTACACCATTTCTCCTCCACGTTATCCCTACATCATGTCTTCCCCTACACCACTCCTCTACTTTGTCCCTACATCATGCCTTCCCCTACACCATTCCAACTCCACGTTGTCCCTAAAAGATGTCTTCCCCTGCACCATTCCTCCTCCACGTTGTCCCTACATCATCTCTTCCCCTACACCACTCCTCCTCACTTTGTCCCTACATCATGTCGGCCCTTATACCACTCCTCCTTCACGGTGTCCCTACATCATGTCTTCCCCTACACGACTCCTTCACTGTGTCCCTACATCATATCTTCCCCTACACCATACCTCCTCTACGTTCTCCTTACATCATGTCTTCCCATACACCATCTCTCCTCCATGTTGTCCTTAGATCGTGTCCTCCCCTACAGCACTCCCCCTCCACTTTGTCCCTACACCATGTCTTCCCCAACGGCATCCATCATCTACGTTGCCCCTACTTCATGTCTTCCCCTACACTACTTCTCCTCCACGTTGTCACTACATCATGTCTTCCCATACACCACTCCTGCTCCACATTGTCCCTACATCATGTCTTCCCCACCACCATCCCTCCTTCACGTTGTCCTTACATCATGTCTTCCCCTGCTCCACTCCTCTACGCTTTCCCTACATCATGTCTTCCCCTACGCCATCCCTCCTCCAAGTTGTTCCTACATCATGTCTTCCCCTACACCACTACTCCTCCAAGTTGTCCCTACATCATGTCTTCCCCTACAACTTTTCCTCCTCCACGTTTTCCCTACATCATGTGTCTCCCTACACCATCCCTCTTTAACGTTGTCCTTTAATCGTGTCTTCCCCTACACCACTCTTCTACTTTGTCCCTACATCATGTCTTCCCCTACAACATTCCTTCTACACGTTGTCCCTATATCATGTCTTCCCCTACACCATCCCTCCTCCACGTTCTCCCTACATCATATCATCCCCTACACCACTCCTCCTCACGTTCTCCATACATCATGTCGGCCCTTATACCACTCCTCCTTCCCGGTGTCCCTAAATCATGTCTTCCCCTACACCACTCCTTCACTGTGTCCCTACATGACATCTTCCCCTACACCATCCCTCCTCCACGTTGTCCTTATATCATGTCTTCCCATACACCATCACTCCTCCAAGTTCTCCCTACATCATGTCCTCCCCTACACCACTCCTCCTCCACTTTGTCACTACATCATGTCTTCCCCAACACCATCCCTCCTCTACGTTGTCCCTATATCATGTCTTCCCCTACAGTACTCCTCCTCCACGTTGTCACTACATCATGTCTTCCAATACACCACACCTCCTACACGTTGTCCCTACATCATGTCATCCCCCCACCATCCTTCATCAACGTTGTCCTTACATCATGTCTTCCCCTACACCACTCCTCTACGTTGTCCCTGCATCATGTCTTCCCCTACGCCATCTCTCCTCCACGTTGTCCCACCATCATGTCTTCCCCTACACAACTCCTCCTCCAAGTTGTCCCTACATCATGTCTTCACCTACACCACTACTCCTTCAAGTTGTCCCTACATCATGTCTTCCCCTACACCACTCCTCCCCACGTTGTCCTTACATCATGTCTTCCTCTACACAACTCCTCCTCCACGTTGTCCACACGTCATGACTTCCCCTACACCATCCCTCCTCCACGTTGTACTTACATCATGTCTTCCCCTACAAAACTCCTCCATGTAGTCCCTACATCATGTCTTCCACTACACTATCCCTCCTCCACATTGTCCCTACATCATGTCTTCCCCTACACCATTCCTCCTCAACGTTGTTCCTACATCATATCTTCCCCTACACCGCTCCTCTACATTGTCCCTACACCATATCTTCCCCTACACCATTCCGCCTCCACGTTGTCCCTGCATCATGTCTTCCCCTACACCATCCCTCCTCCACGTTGTCTCTATATCATGTCTTCCCCTACACCACTCCTCCTCATGTTGTCCATACATCATGTCGGCCCCTACACCACTCCTCCTTCACGGTCTCCCTACAGCATGTCTTCCCCTACAACACTCCTTCACTGTGTCCCTACATCATATCTTCCCCGACACCATCCCACCTCCACGTTGTCCCTACATCACGTCTTCCCCTACACCATCCCTCTTCCAAGTTGTCCCTACATCATGTCTTCCCCTACACCATTCCTCCTCCACGTTGTTCCTAAATCATGTCTTCCCTTACACCACTCCTCCTCCACATTGTCCCTACATCATGTCTTAATCTACACCACTCCTCCAAGTCGTCCCTATATCATGACTTCCCGTACACCATCCCTCCTCTACGTTGTCCCTAAATCATGTCTTCCCCTACACCACTACTCCACTGTGTCCCTACATGACATCTTCCCCTACACCATCCCTCCTCCACGTTGTCCTTACATCATGTCTTCCCATACACCATCACTCCTCCAAGTTCTCCCTACATCATGTCCTCCCCTACACCACTCCTCCTCCACTTTGTCACTACATCATGTCTTCCCCAACACCATCCCTCCTCTACGTTGTCCCTACATCATGTCTTCCCCTACAGTACTCCTACTCCACGTTGTCACTACATCATGTCTTCCAATACACCACACCTCCTACACGTTGTCCCTACATCATGTCATCCCCCCACCATCCTTCATCAACGTTGTCCTTACATCATGTCTTCCCCTACACCACTCCTCTACGTTGTCCCTACATCATGTCTTCCCATACGCCATCCCTACTCCATGTTCTCCCAACATCATGTCTTCCCCTACACAACTCCTCCTCCAAATTGTCCCTACATCATGTCTTCCCCTACACCACTACTCCTCCAAGTTGTCCCTACATCATGTCTTCTCCTACATCACTCCTCCCCACGTTGTCCTTACATCATGTCTTCCTCTACACAACTCCTCCTCCACGTTGTCCACACGTCATGACTTCCCCTACACCATCCCTCCTTCACGATGTCACAACACCATGTCTTCCTCTACACCACTCCTCCACGTTGTACTTACATCATGTCTTCCCCTACACAACTCCTCCTCCACGTAGTCCCTACATCATGTCTTCCCCTACACCATCCCTCCTCCATATTGTCCCTACATCATATCTTCTTCGACACCATTCCTCCTCAACGTTGTTCCTATATCATATCTTCCCCTACACCGCTCCTCTACGTTGTCCCTACACCATATCTTCCCCTACACCATTCCTCCTCCACGTTGTCCCTACATCATGTCTTCCCCTACACCATCCCTCCTCCACGTTGTCCCTACATCATGTCTTCCCCTACACCACTCCTCCTCATGTTGTTCCTACATCATGTCGGCCCCTACACGACTCCTCCTTCACGGTCTCCCGACAACATATCTTCCCCCACACCACTCCTTCACTGTGTCCCTACATCATATCTTCCCCGACACCATCCCACCTTCACGTTGTCCCTACATCACGTCTTCCCCTACACCATCCCTCTTCCAAGTTGTCCCTACATCATGTCTTCCCATACACCATTCCTCCTCCACGTTGTTCTTACATCATGTCTTCCCTTACACCACTCCTCCTCCACGTTGACCCAACATCATGTCTTCCCCTATACCACTCCTCCTCCACGTTGTCCCTACATCATGTTTTCCCCTAGACAATCCCTCCTCCACATTGTCCCTATATCATGTCAATCTACACCACTCCTCCACGTAGTCCCTATATCATGACTTCCCGTACACCATCCCTCCTCTGCGTTGTCCCTACATCATGTCTTCCCCTACAATACTCCTCCTCCACGTTGTCACTACATCATGTCTTCCCACACACCACTCCTCCTCCACGTTGTACCTACATCATGTCTTCCCCACCACCATCCTTCATCAACGTTGTCCTTACATCATATCTTCCCCTACACCACTCCTCCTCCACGTTGTCCCTACATCATGTCTTCCCCTACGCCATCCCTCCTCCACGGTGTCCTTACATCATGTCTTCCCCTACACCAATCCTCCTTCAAGTTGTCCCTACATCATGTCTTCCCCTACACCACTACTACTCCAAGTTGTTCCTACATCATGTCTTCCCCTACACCACTACTCCTTCAAGTTGTCCCTACATCATGTCTTCCCCTACACAACTCCTCCTCCACGTAGTTCCTTTCATCATGTCTTCCACTACACTACCCCTCCTCCACGATGTCACGACATCATGTCCTCCTCTACACCACTCCTCAACGTTGTACTTACATCATGTCTTCCCCTAAACAACTCCTCCTCCACGTAGTCCCTACATCATGTCTTCCACTACACTATCCCTCCTCCACATTGTCCCTACATCATGTCTTCCCCTACACCATTCCTCCTCAACGTTGTTCCTACATCATATCTTCCCCTACACCGCTCCTCTACATTGTCCCTACACCATATCTTCCCCTACACCATTCCTCCTCCACGTTGTCCCTGCATCATGTCTTCCCCTACACCATCCCTCCTCCACGTTGTCCCTATATCATGTCTTCCCCTACACCACTCCTCCTCATGTTGTCCCTACATCATGTCGGCCCCTACACCACTCCTCCTTCACGGTCTCCCTACAGCATGTCTTCCACTACAACACTCCTTCACTGTGTCCCTACATCATATCTTCCCCGACACCATCCCAACTCCACGTTGTCCCTACATCACGTCTTACCCTACACCATCCCTCTTCCAAGTTGTCCCTACATCATGTCTTCCCCTACACCATTCCTCCTCCACGTTGTTCCTACATCATGTCTTCCCTTACACCACTCCTTCTCCACATCGTCCTTACATCATGTCTTAATCTACACCACTCCTCCACGTCGTCCCTATATCATGACTTCCCGTACACCATCCCTCCTCTACGTTGTCCCTACACCATGTCTTCCCCTACAGTACTCCTCCTCCACGTTGTCTCTACATCATGTCTCCCCATACACCACTCCTCCTCCACGTTGTCCTAGCATCATATCTTCCCCACCACCATCCTTCATCAACGTTGTCCTTACATCATGTCTTACCCTACACCACTCCTCTACGTTGTCCCTACATCATATCTTCCCATACGCCATCCCTACTCCACGTTCTCCCAACATCATGTCTTCCCCTACACAACTCCTCCTCCAAATTGTCCCTACATCATGTCTTCCCCTACACCACTACTCCTCCAAGTTGTCCCTACATCATGTCTTCTCCTACATCACTCCTCCCCACGTTGTCCTTACATCATGTCTTCCTCTACACAACTCCTCCTCCACGTTGTCCACACGTCATGACTTCCCCTACACCATCCCTCCTTCACGATGTCACTACACCATGTCTTCCTCTACACCACTCCTCCACGTTGTACTTACATCATGTCTTCCCCTACACAACTCCTCCTCCACGTAGTCCCTACATCATGTCTTCCCCTACACCATCCCTCCTCCATATTGTCCCTACATCATATCTTCCCCTACACCATTCCTCCTCAACGTTATTCCTATATCATATCTTCCCCTACACCGCTCCTCTACGTTGTCCCTACACCATATCTTCCCCTACACCATTCCTCCTCCACGTTGTCCCTACATCATGTCTTCCCCTACACCATCCCTCCTCCACGTTGTCCCTACATCATGTCTTCCCCTATACCACTCCTCCTCATGTTGTTCCTACATCATGTCGGCCCCTACACCACTCCTCCTTCACGGTCTCCCGGCAACATGTCTTCCCCTACACCACTCCTTCACTGTGTCCCTACATCATATCTTCCCCGACACCATCCCACCTCCACGTTGTCCCTACATCACGTCTTCCCCTACACCATCCCTCTTCCAAGTTGTCCCTACATCATGTCTTCCCATACACCATTCCTCCTCCACGTTGTTCTTACATCATGTCTTCCCTTACACCACTCCTCCTCCACGTTGACCCAACATCATGTCTTCCCCTATACCACTCCTCCTCCACGTTGTCCCTACATCATGTTTTCCCCTAGACCATCCCTCCTCCACATTGTCCCTATATCATGTCAATCTACACCACTCCTCCACGTCGTCCCTATATCATGACTTCCCGTACACCATCCCTCCTCTGCGTTGTCCCTACATCATGTCTTCCCCTACAATACTCCTCCTCCACGTTGTCACTACATCATGTCTTCCCATACACCACTCCTCCTCCACGTTGTACCTACATCATGTCTTCCCCACCACCATCCTTCATCAACGTTGTCCTTACATCATATCTTCCCCTACACCACTCCTCCTCCACGTTGTCCCTACATCATGTCTTCCCCTACGCCCTCCCTCCTCCACGGTGTCCTTACATCATGTCTTCCCCTACACCACTCCTCCTCCAAGTTGTCCCTACATCATGTCTTCCCCTACACCACTACTACTCCAAGTTGTTCCTACATCATGTCTTCCCCTACACCACTCCTCCCCACGTTGTCCTTACATCATGTCTTCCCTACACCATTCCTCCTCCATTATGTCCCTACATCATGTCTTCCCCTACATCATTCCTCCTCCACTTTGTCACTACATCATGTCTTTCCCTACACCACCGCTCCTTCACGTTGTCCCTACATTATGTCTTCCCCTTCACCACTTCTCCTACAGGTTGTCCCTACATCATGTCTTCCCCGTACACCACTCCTCCTCCACGATGTCCCTAAATCATGTCTTCCCTACATCATTCCTCCTCCACTTTGTCACTACATCATGTCTTTCCCTACACCACCGCTCCTTCACGTTGTCCCTACATTATGTCTTCCCCTTCACCACTTCTCCTACAGGTTGTCCCTACATCATGTCTTCCCCGTACACCACTCCTCCTCCACGATGTCCCTAAATCATGTCTTCCCTACACCATCCCTCCTCCACGTTGTCACTAAATTATTTCTTTCCCTACACCACTCCTCCTCCAAGTTGTCCCTACATCATGTCTTCCACTACACCATCCCTTCCTTCACTTTGTCCTTACATCATGTTTTCCCTTACACCACTCCTCCTCCACGTTGTCCCTACATCATGTCTTCCCCTACACCACTCCTTCTCCACGTTGTCCCTACATCATTTCTTCCCCTACAACATCGCTCCTCCATGTTGTCCTTGCATCATGTTTTCCCCTAAAAACCTCCTCCACGTTGTCCCTGTATCATGTCTTCCCGTACACCATCCCTCCACCACGTTGTCCTTGCATCATGTCTTCCCCTACACCACTCCTCCTCACGTTGTCCCTACATCATGTCTTACCCTACACCACTCCTCCACGTTGTCCCTATATCCTGTTTTCCCATACAACATCCCTCGTCCACGTTGTCCCTAAATCATGTCTTCCACTACACCACTCCTCCTCCACGTTGTCCCGACATCATGTCTTCCCCTACACCAATCCTCCTCGACATTGTCCCTACATCATGTCTTCCCCTACACAATCCCTCCTCCATGTTGTCACTACATCATGTCTTCCCCTACACCACTCCTCCTCCACGTTGTCCCTACATCATGTCTTCCCCTACACCATTCCTCCACGATGTCCCAACATTGTCTTCCCCTGCACCATCCCTCCTCCATGTGTTCACTACATCGTGTCTTCCGATACACAACTCCCCTTCCACGTTGTCCCTACATCATGTATTCCCCTACACCACTCCTCCTCCATGTTGTCCCTACATCATGTCTGAGCCTACATCACTCCTCCTCCACGTTGTCCCTACATCATGTCTTCCCCTACACCACTCCTCCTCCAAGTTGTCTCTAAATCATGTCTTCCCCTCCACCATCCCTCCCCCACGTTGTCCCTGCATCATGTCTTCCCCTACACAAATCCTCCTCCAAGTTGTCCCTACGTCATGTCATCCCCTACAGTTTTTCCTCCTCCACGTTGTCCCTATATCATGTCTTCCCCTACATCACTCCTCCTCACGTTGTCCCTATATCATGTCTTCCCCTACACCACTCCTTCTCCAGGTTGTCCATACGTCGTGTCTCTCCCTACCCCATCCCTCCTCCACGTTGTCCCTACACCATGTCTTCCTCTGCACCACTCCTCCACGTTGTCCCTACATAATGTCTTCCCGTACACCACTCCTCCACGTTGTCCCTACATCATATCTTCCCCTACACCATTCCTCTTCCTATATCATGTCTTCCGTACACCATCCCTCCTCCACGTTGTCACTACATTATATCTTCCCCTACACCACTCCTCCTCCACGTTGTCCATACATCATGTCTTCCCCTACACCATCCCTCCTCCACGTTCTCCCTACATCATGTCATCCCCTACACCACTCCTCCTCACGTTCTCCCTACATCATATTTATTTATCTATTTTGCTTTGTCGCTGTCTCCCGCGTTAGCGAGGTAGCGCAAGGAAACAGACGAAAGAATGGCCCAATCCGCCAACATACACATGTATATACATACACGTCCACACACGCAAATATATATACATATACATCTCAATGTACACATATATATAAATACACAGACATATACATATATACACATGTACGTAATTCATACTGTCTGCCTTTATTTGTTCCCATCGCCACCTCGCCACATATGGAATAACATCCCCCTTCCCCCTCATGTGTGCGAGGTAGCGCTAGGAAAAGACAACAAAGGCCCCATTCGTTCACACTCAGTCTCTAGCTGTCATGTAATAATACACCAAAACCATAGCTCCCTTTCCACATCCAGGCCCCACACAACTTTCCATGGTTTACCCCAGACGCTTCACATGCCCCGGTTATATCCATTGACAGCACGTCGACCCCGGTATACCACATCGTTCCAATTCACTCTATTCCTTGCACGCCTTTCACCCTCCTGCATGTTCAGGCCCCGATCACTCAAAATCTTTTTCACTCCATCTTTCCACCTCCAATTTGGTTTCCCACTTCTCCTCGTTCCCTCCACCTCTGACACCTATATCCTCTTGGTCAATCTTTCCTCACTCATTCTCTCTATGTGCCCAAACCATTTCAAAACACCCTCTTCTGCTCTCTCAACCACACTATTTTCATTTCCACACATCTCTCTTACCCTTACATTACTTACTCGATCAAACCACCTCACACCACATATTGTCCTCAAAAATCTCATTTCCAGCACATCCACCCTCCTGCGCACAACTCTACCCATAGCTCACGCCTCGCAACCATACAACATTGTTGGAACCACTATTCCTTCAAACATACCCATTTTTGCTTTCCGAGATAATGTTCTCGACTTCCAAACATTCTTCAAGGCTCCCAAAATTTTCGCCCCCTCCCCCACCCTATGATTCACTTCCGCTTCCATGGTTCCATCCGCTGCCAGATCCACTCCCAGATATCTAAAACACTTTACTTCTTCCAGTTTTTCTCCATTCAAACTTACCTCCCAATTGACTTGACCCTCAATCCTGCTGTACCTAATAACCTTGCTCTTATTCACATTCACTCTTAACTTTCTTCTCTCACACACTTTACCAAACTCAGTCACCAGCTTCTGCAGTTTCTTACATGAATCAGCCACCAGCGCTGTATCATCAGCGAACAACAACTCACTCACTTCCACAAGCTCTCCCATCCAGAACAGACTGCATACTTGCCCCTCTTTCCAAAACTCTTGCATTCACCTCCCTAACAACCCCATCCATAAACAAATTAAACAACCATGGAGACATCACACACCCCTGCCGCAAACCTACATTCACTGAGAACCAATCACTTTCCTCTCTTCTTACACGTACACATGCCTTACATCCTCGATAAAAACTTTTCACTGCTTCTAACAACTTGCCTCCCACACCATATATTCTTAATACCTTCCACAGAGCATCTCTATCAACTCTATCATATGCCTTCTCCAGATCCATAAATGCTACATACAAATCCATTTGTTTTTCTAAGTACTTCTCACATACATTCTTCCAAGCAAACACCTGATCCACACATCCTCTACCACTTCTGAAACCACACTGCTCTTCTCCAATCTGATGCTCTGTACATGCCTTCACCCTCTCAATCAATACCCTCCCATATAATTTACCAGGAATACTCAACAAACTTACACCTCTGTAATTTGAGCACTCACTCTTATCCCCTTTGCTTTTGTACAATGGCACTATGCAAGCATTCCGCCAATCCCCAGGCACCTCACCATGAATCATACATACATTAAATAACCTTACCAACCAGTCAACAATACAGTCACCCCCTTTTTTAATAAATTCCACTGCAATACCATCCAAACCTGCTGCCTTGCCGGCTCTCATCTTCCGTAAAGCTTTTACTACCTCTTCTCTATTTACCAAATCATTTTCCCTAGCCTTCTCACTTTGCACACCACCTCGACCAAAACACCCTATATCTGCCACTCTATCATCAAACACATTCAACAAACCTTCAAAGTACTCACTCCATCTCCTTCTCACATCACCACTACTTGTTATCACCTCCCCATTAGCCCACTTCACTGAAGTTACCATTTGCTCCCTTGTCTTACGCACTTTATTTACCTCCTTCCAAAACATCTTCTTATTCTCCCTGAAATTTAATGATACTCTCTCACCCCAACTCTCATTTGCCCTCTTTTTCACCTCCTGCACCTTTCTCTTGACCTCCTGCCTCTTTCTTTTATACCCCTCCCACTCATTTGCATTTTTCCCTGCAAAAATCGTCCAAATGCCTCTCCCTTCTCTTTCACTAATAATCTTACTTCTTCATCCCACCACTCACTTCCCCTTCTAATCAACCCACCTCCCACACTTCTCATGCCACAAGCATCTTTTGCGCAAGCCATCACTGCTTCCCTAAATACATCCCATTCCTCCCACACTCCCCTTACCTCCTTTGTTCTCACCTTTTTCCATTCTGTACTCAGTCTCTCCTGGTACTTCCTCACACAAGTCTCCTTCCTAAGCTCACTTACTCTCACCACTCTCTTCACCCCAACATTCTCTCTTCTTTTCTGAAAACCCCCACAAATCTTCACCTTCGCCTCCACAAGATAATGATCAGACATCCCTCCAGTTGCACCTCTCAGCACATTAACATCCAAAAGTCTCCCTTTCGTGCGTCTATCAATTAACACGTAATCCAATAACGCTCTCTGGCCATCTCTCCTACTTACATACGTATACTTATGTATATCTCGCTTCTTAAACCAGGTATTCCCAATCACCAGTCCTTTTTCAGCACATAAATCTACAAGCTCTTCACCATTTCCATGTATACCAATTATTGAACACTCCATGTATACCAATTATTCCCTCAACTGCCACATTACTCACCTTTGCATTCAAATCACCCATCACTATAACCCGGTCTTGTGTATCAAAACCACTAACACACTCATTCAGCTGCTCCCAAAACACTTGCCTCTCATGATCTTTCTTATGAACAGGTGCATATGCACCAACAATCACCCATCTCTCTCCATCAACTTTCAGTTTTACCCATATCAATCTAGAATTTACTTTCTTACACTCTATCACATACTCCCAAAACTCCTGATTCAGGAGTAGTGTTACTCCTTCCCTTGCTCTTGTCCTCTCACTAACCCCTGACTTTACTCCCAAGACATTCCCAAACCACTCTTCCCCTTTACCCTTTAGCTTCGTTTCACTCAGAGCCAAAACATCCAGATACTACCTATCTCTCCTTTTTCTCATCTTGGTTACATCCACACACATTTAGACAACCCAATCTGAGCCTTCGAGGAGGATGAGCACTCCTCGCGTGACTCCTTCTGTTTCCCCTTTTAGAAAGATAAAATACAAGGAGGGTAGGGTTTCTGGCCCCCCGCTCCCGTCACTTTAGTCGCCTTCTACGACACGTGAGGAATGCGTGGGAAGTATTCTTTCTCCCCTATCCCCTACATCATGTCGGCCCTTATACCACTCCTACTTCCCGATGTCCCTAAATCATGTCTTCCCCTGCACCACTCCTTCACTGTGTCCCTACATGACATCTTCCCCTACACCATCCCTCCTCCACGTTGTCCATATATTATGTCTTCCCATACACCATCACTCCTCCAAGTTGTCCCTACATCATGTCCTCCCTTACACCACTCCTCCTCCACTTTGTCACTACATCATGTCTTCCATTCATGTCTCCAATACACCACACCTCCTCCACGTTCTACCTACATCATGTCTTCCCCACCACCATCCTTCATCAACGTTGTCCCTCCATCATGTCTTCCCCTACACCACTCCTCTACGTTGTCCCTACATCATGTCTTCCCCTACGCCATCCCTCCTCAACGTTGTCCCAACATCATGTCTTCCCCTACACAACTCCTCCAAATTGTCCCTACAGCATGTCTTCCCCTACACCACTACTCCTCCAAGTTGTCCCTACATCATGTCTTCCCTTACACCACTCCTCCCCACGTTGTCCTTAAATCATGTCTTCCTCTACACAACTCCTCCTGCACGTTGTCCACACGTCATGACTTCCCCTACACCATCCCTCCTCCAAGATGTCATTCCATCATGTCTTACTCTACACCACTCCTCCACGTTCTACTTACATCATGTCTTCCCCTACACAACTCCTCCTCCATGTAGTCCCTACATCATGTCTTCCCCTACACCATCCCTCCTCCACATTATCCCTACATCAAGTCTTCCCCTACACCTCTCCTCCTCAACGTTGTTCCTACATCATATATTCCACTACACGGCTCCTCTACGTTGTCCCTACACCATACCTTCCCCTACACCATTCCTCCTCCACGTTGTCCCAACATCATCTCCTCCCCTACACCATCCCTCCTCCACGTTGTCCCTACATCATGTCATCCCCTACACCACTCCTCCTCATGTTGTCCCTACATCATGTCTGTCCCTACACCACTCCTCCTTCACGGTCTCCCTACAGCATGTCTTCCCTACACCACTCCTTCACTGTGTCCCAACATCATATCTTCCCCGACACCATCCCTCCTCCACGTTGTCCCGACATCACGTCTTCACCTACACCATCCCTCTTCCAAGTTGTCCCTACATCATGTCTTCCCATACACCATTCCTCCTCCACGTTGTTCCTACATCGTGTCTTCCCTTACACCACTCCTCCTCCAGGTTGACCCAACATCATGTCTTCCCCTACACCACTCCTCCTACACGTTGTCCCTACATCATGTTTTCCCCTAGACCATCCCTCCTCCACATTGTCCCTACATCATGTCTTAATCTACACCACTCCTCCACGTCGTCCCTATATCATGACTTCCCGTACACCATCCCTCCTCTACGTTGTCCCTACATCATGTCTTCCCCTACACCACTCCTCCTCCAACTTGTCTATTCATCGTGTCTCTCCCTACCCCATCCCTCCTCCACTTTGTCCCTACATCATGTTTTCCTCTACACCACTCCTCCACGTTGTCCCCACATAATGTCTTCCCGGACACCACTCCTCCTCCACGTTGTCCTAACATCATGTCTTCCCCTAAACCATTCCTCCTCCACGTTGTCCATTTATCATGTTCTCCTATACAACACTACTCCTCCACATTGTCCACACGTCATGACTTCTCCTACAACACTCCTCTCACGTTGTCCAAACATTATGTCTTCCCCTACACCATCCCTCCTCCATGTTGTCACTACATGACGTCTTCCGTTACACCACTCCTCCACGTTGTCCCTACATCATGTCTTAGATTACACCACTCCTACTCAACGTTGTCCCTACATCATGTCTTCCCCTACACCACTCCTCATTCAAGTTGTCCCTACATCATATCTTCCCCACCACCATCCCTCCTCCACGTTGTCCTTATTTCATGTCTTCCCCTTCACCACTCCTCTACGTTGTCCCTACATCATGTCTTCCCCTAGAGCCATCCCTCCTCCACGTTGTTCCAACATCATGTCTTCCCCTACACCACTCCTCCTCCAAGTTGTCCCTAGACCATGTCTTTCCCTACACCACTACTCTTTCAAGTTGTCCCTACATCATGTCTTCCCCTACACAACTCCTCCCCACGTTGTCCTAACATCATGTCTTCCTCTACACCACTTCTCTTTCACGTCGTCCACACATCATGACTTCCACTACACCATCCCTCCTCCACGGTGTCACTACATCATGTCTTCCTCTACACCACGCCCCCTCCATGTTGTACTTACATCATGTCTTTCCCTACACAACTCCTCCTCCACGTAGTCCCTATATCATGTCTTCACCTACACCATCCCTCCTCCACATTGTCCCTACATCATGTCTTCCTTTAAACCCTTCCTCCTCAACGTTGTTCCTACATCATATCTTCCCCTACACCATTCCTCCTCCAAGTTGTCCCTACATCATGTCTTCCCCAACACCGTCCCTCCTTCACGTTGTCCCTACATCATGTCTTCCCCTACACAGCTCCTCCTCCAATTTGTCCCTACTTCATATCATCCCGTACACTTTTTCCTCTTCCAAATTGTCCCTATATCATGTCTTCCCCTGCACCACTCCTCCTCACGTTGTCCCTATATCATTTCTTCCCCTACACCACTCCTTCTCCACGTTGTTCATACATCGTGTTTCTCCCTACCCCATCCCGCCTCCACGTTGTCCCTACATCATTTCTTCCACTACACCACTCCTCCACGTTGTCCCTACATAATGTCTTCCCGTACACCACTCCTCCTCCATATTGTCCCTACATCATGTCTTCCCCTACACCATTCCTCCTCCACGTTGTCCCTATATCATGTCTTCCTCTACACCACTCCTCCTTCACGTTGTCCCTACATTATGTCTTCCCCTACACAACTCCTCCTCCACGTTGTCCCTACATCATGTCTTCCCCTACGCCACTCCTCCTCCACGTTGTCCCTACATCATGTCTTCCCCTACGCCACTCCTCCTCCACGTTGTCCCTACATCATGTCTTCCGTACACCATCCCTCCTCCACGTTGTCACTACATTATATCTTCCCCTACACCACTCCTCCTCCTCATTGTCCCTACATCATGTCTTCCCCTACCCGATCCCTTCCTTCACTTTATACCTACATCACATCTTCCCTTAAACCACTCCTCCTTCACGTTGTCCCTAAATCATGTCTTCCACTACACCACTCCTCCTCCACGATGTCCATACATCATATCTTCCCCTACAACATCGCTCCTCCACGTTGTCCTTACATCATGTCTTCCCCTACACACCTCCTCCTCCACGTTGTCCCTGTATCATGTCATTCCAAGCACCAATCCACCTCCAAGTTGTCCCTATATCATGTCTTCCCCTTCACCATCCCTCCTCCACCTTGTCCCTGCATTCATGTCTTCCCTACACCACTCCTCCTCACGTTGTCCCTATATCATTCTTCCCTACACCACTCCTCCTCCACTTGTCCATTACATCATGTCTTTCCCTACCACTCCTCCTCCACTTGTCCCTACATCATGTTCTTCCCTAACACCACTCCTCCACGTTGTCCCACATATGTCTTCCCCTACACCACTCCTCCTCCACGTTGTCCTACATCATGTCTTCCCCTAAACCAATCCTCCTCCACGTTGTCCCAATATTCATATCCTCCGTATACAACACTATCCTCCCAGTTGTCCTTACATCATATCTTCCCTACACCACTCCTCTCACGTTGTCCAAACATTATGTCTTCCCCTACACCATCCTCCTCCATGTTGTCACTACATAGTCTTCCGTACACCACTCCTCCACGTTGTCCCTACATCATGTCTTAGACTACACCACTCCTCTCAACGTTGTCCCTACATCATGTCTTCCCCTACACCACTCCTCATCAAGTTGTCCCTACATCATGTCTTCCCCACCACCATCCCTCCTCCACGTTTGTCCTTAATCATGTCTTCCCCTCACCACTCCTCTACGTTGTCCTACATCATGTCTTCCCCACTAGAGCCATCCCTCCTCCAGTTGTCCAACATCATGTCTTCCCCTACACCATCCTCCTCCAAGTTGTCCTACCATGTCTTTCCCTACACCACTACTCTTTCAAGTTGTCCCTACATCATGTCTTCCCCTACACATCCTCCCCACGTTGTCCTAACATCATGTCTTCCCTACACCACTTCTCTTCACGTGCGTCCACATCATGACTTCCACTACACCATCCCTCCTCCACGTTGTCACTACATCATGTCTCCTCTACACCACGCCCCCCCAGTTGTACTTACATCATGTCTTTCCTACACAACTCCTCCTACCACGTAGTCCCTAATCATGTCTTCACCTACACCATCCCTCCTCCACATTGTCCTACATCATGTCTTCCTTAACACCCTTCCTCCTCAACGTTGTTCCTACATCATATCTTCCACTACACCACTCCTCCAAGTTGTCCCTACACAATGTCTTCCCGTACACCACTCCTCCTCCAGTTGTCCCTACACATGTCTTCCCCTACACCATTCCTCCTCCACGTTGTCCCTATATCATGTCTTCCTCTACACCACTCCTCCTTCACGTTGTCCCTACATTATGTCTTCCCCTGCACAACTCCTCCTCCACTTGTCCTTACATCCGTTACTCCTAAACCACTCCTCCTCCACGATGTCCCTACATCATTCTTCCCTACACCACCCTCCTCCAGTTGTCCTAATACATGTCTTCCCTACACCATCCTCCTCCCCGTTTCCTAACATCATGTCTTCCCTACACCATCCTTCCTCCATGTTTCCTTACATCAGTCTTCCCTACACCATACCTCCTCCACGTTGTCCCTACATTATGTCTTCCACTACACAATCCTCCTCCACGTTGTTCCTACATCATGTCTTCCCCTACACCATCCCTTCCTTCACTTATCCTTACATCACGTTTACCCTTACACCACTGCCTCCTCCACGTTGTCCCTACATCATGTCTTCCCCTACAACCACTCCTCCTCCACGTTGTCCCTACATCATGTCTTTCCCATACTACATCGCTCCTACACGTTCTACTTACATCATGTCTTTCCCTAGACACCTCCTCCTCCACGTTGTCCCTGTATCATGTCTTCCACTACACCAGCCCTCTCCCTAGTTGTCCCTTACATCATGTCTTCCCTACACCATCCCTCCTCCACCTTCACCTTGCATCATGGTCTTCCCCCTACACAGCTCCTCCACACGTTGTCCCTACATCATGTCTTTCCCGTACACCACTCCTTCACCAGGTTGTCCCTAATATCATGTCTTCCCTACAAAGATCCCTCATCCACGTTGTTCCTACATCGATCTCTTCCCCTACAACCACACTCCTCCATCGTCCGTCCCCCCTTCCATCATGTCTTCCCCTACACCAATCCTCCTCGACGATGGCTCCCTAGCTTCATGTCTTCCCCTACACCAGTCCTCCTCCAAGTTGTCCTTAACTCATGTCTTCCCTACACCATCCCTCCTCCACCGTTGGTCCCTGCATCATGTCTTCCCCTACACAACTCCTCCTCCACGTTGTCCCTACACAATGTCTCCCTTACACTTTTCCCATCCCCACGTTTGTCCCCTATATCATGGTCTTCCCCTGCATCACTCCTCTTCATGTTATCCATTATATTCATGTCTTCCCCTTCACACTTCCTCCTACAAGTCTGTCCGTACATCGTGTCTCTCTCTAGCACATATATCCTCCACGTTGTCCCTACATCATGTCTTTCTCTAACCACCACTCCTCCAAGTTGTCCCAAGTCATAATTCTTTCCATAGACATCCCTCCTCCACGTTCTCTAAATCATGTCTTCCACTAAACCATTCTGGCCTCCACGTGGTCCCTATATCATGTCTTCCTTCTACACCACTCCTCCTTCAAAGTTGTCCCTACATTATGTCTTCCCTACCACATCTCCTCCTCCAGTTGTCCCTACATCATGTCTTCCCTACACCACTCCTCCTCCACGTTGTCCCTACATCATGTCTTCCCCTACACCATCCCCTCCTCACGTTGTCACTACTACTCTTCCCTACATCACTCCTCCTCCACGTTGTCCCTACATCAT
The DNA here is from genome assembly GCF_036320965.1 of Panulirus ornatus. Taxonomy (NCBI): domain Eukaryota; kingdom Metazoa; phylum Arthropoda; class Malacostraca; order Decapoda; family Palinuridae; genus Panulirus; species Panulirus ornatus. The sequence goes on from NC_092278.1 coordinate 27,802,878, forward strand.
GTCTTCCCCTACCCGATCCCTTCCTTCACTTAATCCCTACATCATGTCGTTCCCCTTACACCACTCCCTCCTCCACGTTGACCCTAAATATGTCTTCCCCTACAACACTCCTCCTCCATGTTGTCCCTACATCATTCTTCATCTAACACCATCCCTCTTCCAAGTTGTCCCTAAATCATATCTCCCACACCATCCCTCGTCCTCTTTTTCCTACATAAGTCTTACCCTACACTATACTCCCCACGTTGTCCCTACATTTTTTTTTCCACTACACCATCCTTCCTCCACGTTGTCCTACATCATGTCCTTCCCCTACACCCTCCCTTCCTTCACCTTATCCTTACATCACGTTTTCCCCTTAAACCACTCCCCCTCCACGTTGTCCCTACATCACTTCTTCCCCTAAACCACTCCTCCTCCACGTTGTCCCTACATCATGTCTTCCCCTACAACATCGCTCCTCCACGTTCTCCTTACATCATATCTTCCCCTAGACACCTCCTCCTCCACGTTGTCCCTGTATCATGTCTTCCCCTTCACCAGTCCTCCTCCAAGTTGTCCTTACATCATGTCTTCCCCTACACCATCCCTCCTCCACCTTTTCCTTGCATCATGTCTTCCCCTACACTGCTCCTCCTCACGTTGTCCTTACATCATGTCTTCCCGTACACCACTCCTCCAACAGGTTGTCCCTACATCATGCCTTCCCCTACAACATCCCTCTTCCACGTTGTTCCTACATCATGTCTTCCCCTACATCACTCCTCCTCCACGTTGTCCCTACATCATGTCTTCCCCTACCCGATCCCTTCCTTCACTTAATCCCTACATCACGTCCTCCCTTACACCACTCCTCCTCCACGTTGACCCTAAATTATGTCTTCCCTACAACACTCCTCCTCCATGTTGTCCCTACATCATTTCTTCATCTAAACCATCCCTCTTCCAAGTTGTCCCTACATCATATCTTCCCCTACACCATCCCTTCTCCTCGTTTTTCCTACATTAAGTCTTACCCTACACTATACCTCCTCCACGTTGTCCCTACATTTTGTTTTCCACTACACCATCCTTCCTCCACGTTGTTCCTACATCATGTCTTCCCCTACACCCTCCCTTCCTTCACCTTATCCTTACATCACGTTTACCCTTAAACCACTCCCCCTCCACGTTGTCCCTACATCACTTCTTCCCCTAAAACACTCCTCCTCCACGTTGTCCCTACATCATGTCTTACCCTACAACATCGCTCCTCCACGTTCTCCTTACATCATATCTTCCCCTAGACACCTCCTCCTCCACGTTGTCCCTGTATCATGTCTTCCACTACACCAGTCCTCCTCCAAGTTGTCCTTACATCATGTCTTCCCCTACACCATCCCTCCTCACCTTCCCTTGCATCATGTCTTCCCTACACTGCTCCACTCACGTTGTCCCTACATCATGTCTTCCCGTACCACCACTCCTCCAACAGGTTGTCCCTACATCATGTCTTCCCCTACACATCCCTCTTCCACGTTGTTCCTACATCATCTCTTCCCCTACACCATCCCTCCTCACATGTTCCCTACATCATGTCTTCCCCTACACCAATCCTCCTCACGTTGTCCCTATCATGTCTTTCCCCTACACCATCTCCTCCAAGTTGTCCTACATCATGTCTTCCCCTACACCACTCCTTCCACTTCTCCCTGCATCATGTCTTCCCCTACACAACTCCTCCTCCAAGTTGTCCACCTAACATGTCTTCCCTACACTTATCCCTCCCCACGTTTGTCCCTAATCATGTCTTCCCTACATCACTCCTCCTCCAACGTTGTACCCTATAATTCATGTCTTCCCCTACACGCTACACCAATCCTCCTCCATTGTCCCTACATCAGTCTTCCCCTACACCATCCCTCCTCCACGTTCTCCCTGCATCATGTCTTCCCCTACACAACTCCTCCTCCAAGTTGTCCCTACAACATGTCATCCCCTACACTTTTCCCTTCCCCACGTTGTCCCTATATCATGTCTTCCCCTACATCACTCCTCCTCAATTTGTCCCTATATCATGTCTTCCCCTACACCACTCCTCCTCCACGTTGTCCGTACATCGTGTCTCTCTCTACCACATATATCCTCCACGTTGTACCTACATCATCTCTTTCTCTACACCACTCCTCCACGTTGTCCCAACATAATGTCTTCCCATAGACCATCCCTCCTCCACGTTCTCCTAACATCATGTCTTCCCCTAAACCATTCTTCCTCCACGTTGTCCCTATATCATGTCTTCCTCTACAACACTCCACCTCCACGTTGTCCACACATCATGACTTCCCCTACACCACTCCTCTCACGTTGTCCAAACATTATGTCTTCCCCTACACCATCCCTCCTCCATGTTCTCACGACATGATGTCTTCCGTTACACCACTCCTCCTCCATGTTGTCCCTACATCATGTCTTCCCCTACACCACTCCTCCTCCAAGCTGTCTTTACATCATGTCTTCCCCTACACCATCCCTCCTCCACGTTGTCCTTACATTATGTCTTCCCTCACACCACTGCTCTACGTTGTCCCTACATCATGTCTTCCCCTACGCCATCCCTCCTCCACGTTGTTCCAACATCATGTCTTCCACTACACCACTCCTCCTCCAAGTTGTCCCTACATCATGTCTTCCCCTACACCACTATTCTTCCAAGTTGTCCCTACATCATGTCTTCCACTACACCACTCCTTCCAACGTTGTCCTTACATCATGTCTTCCTCTACACCACTTCTCCTCCATGTTGTCCACGCGTCATGACTTCCACTACAATATCCCTCCTCCACGATGTCACTACATCATGTCTTCCTCTACACCACTCCTCCTCCACGTTGTACTTACATCATGTCTTCCCTTACACAACTCCTCTACGTAGTCCTTACATCATGTCTTCCCCTACACCATCCCTAATCCACATTGTCCCTATATTATGTCTTCCCTTACACCATTCCGCCTCAACGTTGTTCCTACATCATATCTTCCCCTTCACCACTCCACCTTCACGTTGTTCCTACATCATGTCTTACCCTACACCATTCCTCCTCCACGATGTCACTACATCATGTCTTCCTCTACACCACTCCTCCTCCATGTTGTACTTACATCCTGTCTTCCCCTACACAACTCCTCCTCCACGTAGTCCCTACATCATGTCTTCCCCTACAACATCCCTCCACCACAATTTCCCTAACTCATGTCTTCCCCTACACCATTCTCTTCAACGTTGTTCCTACATCATGTCTTCCCCCTCACCACTCCTCCTCCACGTTGTTCCTATATCATGTATTCCCCTACACCATTCCTCCTCCACGTTGACCCTAAATTATGTCTTCCCCTACACCACTCCTCCTCCACGTTGTCCCTACATCATTTCTTCCTCTACACCATCCCTCCTCCACATTGTCCCGACATCATATCTTCCTCTACACCACTCCTCCTCCACGTTGTCCCTATATCGTGTCTTTCCGTACACCTTCCCTCCTTCATGTTGTCCCTACATCATGTCTTCCCCTACAACACTCCTCCTCCATGTTGTCCCTACATCATTTCTTCATCTAAACCATCCCTCTTCCACGTTGTCCCTACATCATATCTTCCCCTACACCATCCCTTCTCCACGTTTTTCCTACATTAAGTCTTACCCTACACCATACCTCCTCCACGTTGTCCTTACATTTTGTCTTCCACTACACCATCCTTCCTCCACGTTGTCCCTACATCATGTCTTCCCCTACACCATCCCTTCCTTCACTTTATCCTTACATCACGTTTACCCTTAAACCACTCCCCCTCCACGTTGTCCCTACATCACTTCTTCCCCTAAACCACTCCTCCTCCACGTTGTCCCTACATCATGTCTTCCCCTACAACATCGCTCCTCCACGTTCTCCTTACATCATATCTTCCCCTAGACACCTCCTCCTCCACGTTGTCCCTGTATCATGTCTTCCCCTTCACCAGTCCTCCTCCAAGTTGTCCTTACATCATGTCTTCCCCTACACCATCCCTCCTCCACCTTTTCCTTGCATCATGTCTTCCCCTACACTGCTCCTCCTCACGTTGTCCTTACATCATGTCTTCCCGTACACCACTCCTCCAACAGGTTGTCCCTACATCATGCCTTCCCCTACAACATCCCTCTTCCACGTTGTTCCTACATCATGTCTTCCCCTACATCACTCCTCCTCCACGTTGTCCCTACATCATGTCTTCCCCTACCCGATCCCTTCCTTCACTTAATCCCTACATCACGTCCTCCCTTACACCACTCCTCCTCCACGTTGACCCTAAATTATGTCTTCCCCTACAACACTCCTCCTCCATGTTGTCCCTACATCATTTCTTCATCTAAACCATCCCTCTTCCAAGTTGTCCCTACATCATATCTTCCCCTACACCATCCCTTCTCCTCGTTTTTCCTACATTAAGTCTTACCCTACACTATACCTCCTCCACGTTGTCCCTACATTTTGTTTTCCACTACACCATCCTTCCTCCACGTTGTTCCTACATCATGTCTTCCCCTACACCCTCCCTTCCTTCACCTTATCCTTACATCACGTTTACCCTTAAACCACTCCCCCTCCACGTTGTCCCTACATCACTTCTTCCCCTAAAACACTCCTCCTCCACGTTGTCCCTACATCATGTCTTACCCTACAACATCGCTCCTCCACGTTCTCCTTACATCATATCTTCCCCTAGACACCTCCTCCTCCACGTTGTCCCTGTATCATGTCTTCCACTACACCAGTCCTCCTCCAAGTTGTCCTTACATCATGTCTTCCCCTACACCATCCCTCCTCTACCTTCTCCTTGCATCATGTCTTCCCCTACACTGTTCCTCCTCACGTTGTCCCTACATCATGTCTTCCCGTACACCACTCCTCCAACAGGTTGTCCCTACATCATGTCTTCCCCTACAACATCCCTCTTCCACGTTGTTCCTACATCATCTCTTCCCCTACACCACTCCTCCTCCACGTTGTCCCTACATCATGTCTTCCCGTACACCAATCCTCCTCGGCATTCTCCCTACATCACGTCTTCCCCTACACCATCCCTCCTCCACGTTCTCCCTGCATCATGTCTTCCCCTACACAACTCCTCCTCCAAGTTGTCCCTACAACATGTCATCCCCTACACTTTTCCCTTCCCCACGTTGTCCCTATATCATGTCTTCCCCTACATCACTCCTCCTCAATTTGTCCCTATATCATGTCTTCCCCTACACCACTCCTCCTCCACGTTGTCCGTACATCGTGTCTCTCTCTACCACATATATCCTCCACGTTGTACCTACATCATCTCTTTCTCTACACCACTCCTCCACGTTGTCCCAACATAATGTCTTCCCATAGACCATCCCTCCTCCACGTTCTCCTAACATCATGTCTTCCCCTAAACCATTCTTCCTCCACGTTGTCCCTATATCATGTCTTCCTCTACAACACTCCACCTCCACGTTGTCCACACATCATGACTTCCCCTACACCACTCCTCTCACGTTGTCCAAACATTATGTCTTCCCCTACACCATCCCTCCTCCATGTTCTCACGACATGATGTCTTCCGTTACACCACTCCTCCTCCATGTTGTCCCTACATCATGTCTTCCCCTACACCACTCCTCCTCCAAGCTGTCTTTACATCATGTCTTCCCCTACACCATCCCTCCTCCACGTTGTCCTTACATTATGTCTTCCCTCACACCACTGCTCTACGTTGTCCCTACATCATGTCTTCCCCTACGCCATCCCTCCTCCACGTTGTTCCAACATCATGTCTTCCACTACACCACTCCTCCTCCAAGTTGTCCCTACATCATGTCTTCCCCTACACCACTATTCTTCCAAGTTGTCCCTACATCATGTCTTCCACTACACCACTCCTTCCAACGTTGTCCTTACATCATGTCTTCCTCTACACCACTTCTCCTCCATGTTGTCCACGCGTCATGACTTCCACTACAATATCCCTCCTCCACGATGTCACTACATCATGTCTTCCTCTACACCACTCCTCCTCCACGTTGTACTTACATCATGTCTTCCCTTACACAACTCCTCCACGTAGTCCTTACATCATGTCTTCCCCTACACCATCCCTAATCCACATTGTCCCTATATTATGTCTTCCCTTACACCATTCCGCCTCAACGTTGTTCCTACATCATATCTTCCCCTTCACCACTCCACCTTCACGTTGTTCCTACATCATGTCTTACCCTACACCATTCCTCCTCCACGATGTCACTACATCATGTCTTCCTCTACACCACTCCTCCTCCATGTTGTACTTACATCCTGTCTTCCCCTACACAACTCCTCCTCCACGTAGTCCCTACATCATGTCTTCCCCTACAACATCCCTCCACCACAATTTCCCTAACTCATGTCTTCCCCTACACCATTCTCTTCAACGTTGTTCCTACATCATGTCTTCCCCCTCACCACTCCTCCTCCACGTTGTTCCTATATCATGTATTCCCCTACACCATTCCTCCTCCACGTTGACCCTAAATTATGTCTTCCCCTACACCACTCCTCCTCCACGTTGTCCCTACATCATTTCTTCCTCTACACCATCCCTCCTCCACATTGTCCCGACATCATATCTTCCTCTACACCACTCCTCCTCCACGTTGTCCCTATATCGTGTCTTTCCGTACACCTTCCCTCCTTCATGTTGTCCCTACATCATGTCTTCCCCTACAACACTCCTCCTCCATGTTGTCCCTACATCATTTCTTCATCTAAACCATCCCTCTTCCACGTTGTCCCTACATCATATCTTCCCCTACACCATCCCTTCTCCACGTTTTTCCTACATTAAGTCTTACCCTACACCATACCTCCTCCACGTTGTCCTTACATTTTGTCTTCCACTACACCATCCTTCCTCCACGTTGTCCCTACATCATGTCTTCCCCTACACCATCCCTTCCTTCACTTTATCCTTACATCACGTTTACCCTTAAACCACTCCCCCTCCACGTTGTCCCTACATCACTTCTTCCCCTAAACCACTCCTCCTCCACGTTGTCCCTACATCATGTCTTCCCCTACAACATCGCTCCTCCACGTTCTCCTTACATCATATCTTCCCCTAGACACCTCCTCCTCCACGTTGTCCCTGTATCATGTCTTCCCCTTCACCAGTCCTCCTCCAAGTTGTCCTTACATCATGTCTTCCCCTACACCATCCCTCCTCCACCTTTTCCTTGCATCATGTCTTCCCCTACACTGCTCCTCCTCACGTTGTCCTTACATCATGTCTTCCCGTACACCACTCCTCCAACAGGTTGTCCCTACATCATGCCTTCCCCTACAACATCCCTCTTCCACGTTGTTCCTACATCATGTCTTCCCCTACATCACTCCTCCTCCACGTTGTCCCTACATCATGTCTTCCCCTACCCGATCCCTTCCTTCACTTAATCCCTACATCACGTCCTCCCTTCCACCACTCCTCCTCCACGTTGACCCTAAATTATGTCTTCCCCTACAACACTCCTCCTCCATGTTGTCCCTACATCATTTCTTCATCTAAACCATCCCTCTTCCAAGTTGTCCCTACATCATATCTTCCCCTACACCATCCCTTCTCCTCGTTTTTCCTACATTAAGTCTTACCCTACACTATACCTCCTCCACGTTGTCCCTACATTTTGTTTTCCACTACACCATCCTTCCTCCACGTTGTTCCTACATCATGTCTTCCCCTACACCCTCCCTTCCTTCACCTTATCCTTACATCACGTTTACCCTTAAACCACTCCCCCTCCACGTTGTCCCTACATCACTTCTTCCCCTAAAACACTCCTCCTCCACGTTGTCCCTACATCATGTCTTACCCTACAACATCGCTCCTCCACGTTCTCCTTACATCATATCTTCCCCTAGACACCTCCTCCTCCACGTTGTCCCTGTATCATGTCTTCCACTACACCAGTCCTCCTCCAAGTTGTCCTTACATCATGTCTTCCCCTACACCATCCCTCCTCTACCTTCTCCTTGCATCATGTCTTCCCCTACACTGTTCCTCCTCACGTTGTCCCTACATCATGTCTTCCCGTACACCACTCCTCCAACAGGTTGTCCCTACATCATGTCTTCCCCTACAACATCCCTCTTCCACGTTGTTCCTACATCATCTCATCCCCTACACCACTCCTCCTCCACGTTGTCCCTACATCATGTCTTCCCGTACACCAATCCTCCTCGGCATTCTCCCTACATCACGTCTTCCCCTACACCATCCCTCCTCCACGTTCTCCCTGCATCATGTCTTCCCCTACACAACTCCTCCTCCAAGTTGTCCCTACAACATGTCATCCCCTACACTTTTCCCTTCCCCACGTTGTCCCTATATCATGTCTTCCCCTACATCACTCCTCCTCAATTTGTCCCTATATCATGTCTTCCCCTACACCATCCCTCCTCCACGTTGTCCCTACATCATGTGTTCCCCTACACCATCCCTACTCAATGTTGTCCCTACATCTTATCTTCCACTACACCACTCATCTACGTTGACCCTACAGCATGTCTTCCCCTACACCATTCCTCTTCCACGTTCTCCCTACATCATGTCTTCCCCTACACCATCTCTCCTCCACGTTGTCCCTACATCATGTCTTCCACTACACCACTCCTCCCCCACGTAGTCCCAACAACATGTCTTCCCTACACCATCCCTCCTCCATGTTGTCATTACATCATTTCTTCCCCTACGCCACTCCTCCTCCACGTTGTGCCTACATTATCTCTTCTCCTACACCATTCCTCTTTCACTTTGTCCCTATATCATGTCTTCCCTTATACCTCTCCTCCTCTACGTTGTCACTACATCATGTCTTCCCCTTGCACCACACCTCCTCCACGTTGTCCCTACATCATGTTTCCCCCTAAAACATAGCTCCTCTACGTTGTCCTTACATCATGTCTTCCCCTACATCACTCCTCCTCCACATTGTCCCTGTATCATGTCTTCCCCTACACCACACCTCCTCCACGTTGTCCCTACATCATGTTTTTCCCTAAAACATCACTCCTGTACGTTGTCCTTACATCATGTCTTCCCTTATACCACTCCTCCTCTACGTTGTCACTACATCATGTCTTCCCCTTGCACCACACCTCCTCCACGTTGTCCCTACATCATGTTTCCCCCTAAAACATAGCTCCTCTACGTTGTCCTTACATCATGTCTTCCCCTACATCACTCCTCCTCCACGTTGTCCCTGTATCATGTATTCCCCTACACCACTCCTCCACGCTGTCCCTACATCATGTCTTCCCCTACACCGTCACTCCTCCACAATATCCTTACATCTTGCCGTCCCGTACACCACTCCTCTTCACGTTGCCCCTACATCATTTCTTCCCCTACACCACTTCTCCACCACGTTGTCCCTACATCATATCTTCTACAACATCCCTCCTTTACGTTGCCCCTACATCACGTCTTCCCCTACACCACTCCTCCTCCACGTTCTCCTTACATCATGTGTTCCACTACACCAATCCTCCTCCACATTGTCCCTACATCATCTCTTCCCCTACACAATCCCTCCTCCATGTTGTCACTACATCATGTTTTCCCCTACACCACTCCTCCTCCACGTTGTCCATACATCATGTCTTCCCCTACACCACTACTCCACGATGTCCTTACATTATGTCTTCCCCTACACTATCCCTCCTTCACGTTGTCACTACATCATGTCTTCCGCTACACCACTCCTCCTCCACGTTGTCCTACATCATGTATTCCCCTACAAAACTCCTCCTCCACATTGTCCCTACATCATGTGTTCGCCTACACCACTCCTCCTCCACGTTGCCCTACATCATGTCTTCCCCTACTACACCATCCCTCCTCCACGTTGCCCCTACATCATGTCTACCCCTACACCATCACTCCTCCACGTTGTCCCTGCATCATGTCTTCCCCTAGACAACACCTCCTCCAAGTTGTCCCTACATCATGTCAACCCCTAAACTTTTCCCTCCTCCACGTTGTCACTACATCCTGTCTTCCCCTACACCATTCCTCCTCCACGTTGACCCTACATCATGTCTTCGACTACACCACTCCTCCCCGACATTGTCCCAACAACATGTCTTACCTACACCATCCCTCCTCCCTGTTGTCGTTACATCATTTCTTCCCCTACACCACTCCTCCTCCACGTTGTCCCTACATTGTCTTTTCCTACACCATTCCTCTTTCACTTTCTCCCTATATCATGTCTTCCCTTATACCACTCCTCCTCAACGTTGTCCCTACGTCATGTCTTCCCCTACACCACACCTCCTCCACGTTGTCCCTACATCATGTTTTTCCCTAAAACATCACTCCTGTACGTTGTCCTTACATCATGTCTTCCCCTACACCACTCATCCTCCACGTTGTCCCTGTATCATGTATTCCCCTACACCACTCCTCCTCCACGTTGTCCCTACATCATGTCTTCCCCTACACCATCCCTAGTCCACATTGTCCTTACATCATGTCGTCCCGTACACCACTCCTCCTCATGTTGCCCCTACATCATTTCTTCCACTACATCACTTCTCCACCACGTTGTCCCTACAACATGTCTTCCCCTACAACATCCCTCCTTCACGTTGTCTCTACATCACGTCATCCCCTACACCACTCCTCCTCCACGTTCTCCTTACATCATGTGTTCCACTACACCAATCCTCCTCCACATTGTCCCTACATCATGTCTTCCCCTACACAATCCCTCCTCCATGTTGTCACTGCATCATGTTTTCCCCGACACCACTCTTCCTCCACGTTGTAAATATATTGTCTTCCCTTACACCACTCCTCCACGATGTCCCAACTTTATGTCTTCCCCTACACCATCCCTCCTCCACGTTGTCACTACATCATGTCTTCCGCTACACCACTCCTCCTCCACGTTGTCCCTACATCATGGATTCCCCTACACAGCTCCTCCTCCAGATTGTCCCGACATCATGTCTTCACCTACACCACTCCTCCTCCACGTTGTCCCTACATCATGTTTTCCCCTACAACTCTCCTCCTCCACGTTGTCCCTACATTATGTCTAACCCTACACCATCCCTCCTCCACGTTGTCCCTGCATCTTGTCTTCATCTACACAACAGCTCCTCCAAGTTGTCCCTACATCATGTCATCCCCTACACTTTTCCCTCCTCAACGTTGTCCCTACATCATGTCTTCCCCTACACCATTCCTCCTCCACATTGACACTAAATCATGTCTTCCCCTACACCACTCCTCCTCCACGTTGTCCCTACATCGTTTCTTTCTCTACACCATCCCTCCTCCACGTTGTCCCTACATCATATCTTCCTCTATACCACTCATCCTCCACGTTGTCCCTACATCATTTCTTTCCGTTCACCTTCCGTGAAGACGTTGTCCCTACATCATATCTTCCCCTACAACACTCCTCCTCCATGGTGTCCCTACATCATTTCTTCATCTAAACCGTCCCTCTTCCACGTTGTCTCTACATCATATCTTCCCCTACACCATCCCTTCTCCACGTTGTCCCTACATCATGGATTCCTCTACACCATCCCTTCTCCACGTTGTCCCTACATCATGTCTTCCGCTACGCCGTCCCTCATCCACGTTGTCCCTACATCATGTCTTCTCCTGCACCGTCTCTACACCACGTTGTCTTCAACTACACCGTTCATCGTCCACGTTGTCCCTACATCATGTCTTCCTCTACACCACTCCTCCTCCAAGTTGTCCCTACAACATGTCTTCCACTACAAAATCCCTCCTCCACGTTCTGCCTACATCGGGTCTTCCACTAAACCACTCCTCCTCCACGGTGTTCCTAAATCATTTCTTCATCTAAACCATCCCTCTTCAACGTTCTCCGTACATCATATCTTCCCCTACACCATCCCCCCTCCATATTGTCCCTACATCATGTCTTTCCCTACACTTTCCCTCCTCTACGTTGTCCCTACATCATGTCTTTCCCTACACTTTCCCTCCTCTACGTTGTCCCTACATCATGTCTTCCCCTACACCACTCCTTCTCCACGTTGTCCCTACATTCTGTCTTCCCCTACACCATCCCTTCTCCACGTTGTCTCTTAATCATGTCTTCACCTACACCATACCTCCTCAACGTTGTCCCTACATTTTGTCTTCGACTACACCATCCCACCTCCACGTTGTCCCTACATCATGTCTTCCGCTACGCCATCCCTCATCCACGTTGTCCCTACATCATGTCTTTTCCTACACCGTCTCTACACCACGTTGTCTTCAACTACACCATTCATCGTCCACGTTGTCCCTACATCAAGTCTTCCTCTACACCACTCCTCCTCCAAGTTGTCCCTATATCATGTCTTCCACTACAAAATCCCTCCTCCACTTTCTCCCTACATCGGGTCTTCCAATAAACCACTCCTCCTCCACGGTGTCCCTACATCATGTCTTCATCTAAACCATCCCTCTTCCACGTTGTCCGTACATCATATCTTCCCCTACACCATCCCTCCTCCACATTGTCCCTACATCATGTCTTTCCCTACACCACTCCTTCTCCACGTTGTCCCTAAATTATGTCTTCCCCTACACCATCCCTCCTCCACATTGTCCCTAAATCATGTCTTCCACTACACCACTCCTCCTCTACGTTGTCCATACATCATGTCTTCCCCTACACCATCCCTCTTCCACGTTCTCCCTACATCATATCTTCCCCTACACCACTCCTCCTCCACGTTGTTCCTACATAATATCTTCCCCTACACCATCCCTCATTCACGTTGTCCCTACATCATGTCTTCCCCTACAAAATCCCTCCTCCACGTTATCCCTACATTATGTCTTCCCCTACACCACTCATCTACAATGGCCCTACATCATGTCTTCCCCTACACCATTAATCTTCCACGTTGTCCCTATATCATGTCTTCCCCTACACCATCCCTCCTCCATGTTGTCCCTACATCATGTCTTCCCCTACACCACTCCTCCTCCACGTTGTCCCTACATCATGTCTTCCCTACACCATCCCTCCTCCACGTTGTCCTTACATCATGTGTTCCCTACACCACTCCTCCTCCACGTTGTCCCTACATCATGTCTTCCCCTACACAATCCCTCCTCCACGTTGTCCATATATCATGTCTTCCCTACACCATCCCTCCTCCACGTTGTCCCTACATCATGTGTTACCGTAAACCACTCCTCCTCCACGTTGTCCCTACATCATGTCTTCCCCTATACCATCCCTCCTCCACGTCATCCCGACATCATGTCTTCCCCTACACCACTCATCTACGTTGGCCCTACATCATGTCTTCCCCTAAACCATTCCTCTTCCACGTTGTCCCTACATCATGTCTTCCCCTACACCATCCCTACTCCACGTTGTCCCTACATCCTGTGTTCCCCTACATCATCCCTCCACCACGTTGTCCCTACATCATATCTTCACCCACACCACTCATCTACGTTGGCCCTACATCATGTCTTCCCCTACACCATTCATCTTCCACGTTGTCCCTACATCATGTCTTACCCTACTCCATCCCTCCTCCACGTTGTCCCTACATCATGTCTTCCCCTACATCACTCCTCCCCCACGTTGTCCCAACAACATGTCTTCCCTACACCATCCCTCCTCCATTTTGTCATTACATCATTTCTTCCCCTACACCATTCCTCTTTCACTTTCTCCCTACATCACGTCTTCCCTTATACCAGTCCTCCTCCAAGTTGTCCCTACATCATGTCTTCCCTTACACCACACCTCCTCCACGTTGTCCCTACATCATTTCTTCCCCTAAAACATCGCTCCTGTACGTTGTCCTTGCATCATGTCTTCCCCTACACAACTCCTACTCCACGTTGTCATGTATTCCCCTACACCACTCCTCCTCCACGTTGTCCCTACATCATGTCTTCCCCTACACCATCAGTCCTCCACGGTGTCCTTACATCATGTCGTCCCGTACAACACTCCTCCTCACGTTGCCCCTACATCATTTCTTCCCCTACAGCACTCCTCCACAACGTTGTCCCTACATCATATCTTCCCCTACAACATCCCTCCTTCACGTTGTCCCTATATCACGTCTTCCCCTACACCACTCCTCCTCCACGTTCTCCCTACATCATGTGTTCCACTACACCAATCCTCCTCCACATTGTCCCTACATCATCTCTTCCCCTACACAATCCCTCCTCCATGTTGTCACTACATCATGTCTTCCCCTACACCACTCCTCCTCCACGTTGTCCCTACATCATGTCTTCCCCTACACCACTCGTCCACGATGTCCCAACATTATGTCTTCCCCTACACCATCCATCCTCCACGTTGTCACTATATCATGTCTTCCGCTACACCACTCCTCCTCCATGTTGTCCCTACATCATGTATTTACCTACACAATTCCTCCTCCACATTGTCCCTACATCATGTCTTCGCCTACACCAGTCCTCCTCCACGTTGTCCCTACATCATGTCTTCCCCTACACCTTTCCTCCTCCACGTTGTCCCTACATCATGTCTACCCCTACACCATCCCTCCTCCACGTTGTCCCTGCATCATGTCTTCCCCTACACAACACCTCCTCCAAGTTGTCCTTACATCATGTCATCCCCTACACTTTTCCCTCCTCCAAGTTGTCACTACATCCTGTCTTACCCTACAAAATTCCTCCTCCACGTTGACCCTAAATCATGTCTTCCCCTACACCACTCCTCCTCCACGTTCTCCCTACATCATTTCTTTCTCTACACCATCCCTCCTCCACGTTGTCCCTACATCATGTCTTCCCCTACACCATCCCTTCTCCACGTTGTCCCTTAATCATGTCATCCCCTACACCATACCTCCTCCACGTTGTCCCTACATTTTGTCTTCCACTACACCATCCCTCCTCCACGTTGCCCCTACATCACGTCTTCCGCTACGCCATCCCTCATCCACGTTGTCCCTACATCATGTCTTCCCTACACCATCCCTCCTCCACGTTGTCCCTACATCATGTGTTCCCCTACACCACTCCTCCTCCACGTTGTCACTACATCATGTCTTCCCCTACACCATCCCTCCTCCGCGTCATCCCGACATCATTTCTTCCCCTACACCACTCATCTACATTGGCCTTGCATCATGTTTTCCCCTAAACCATTCCTCTTCCACGTTGTCCCTACATCATGTCTTCCCCTACACCATCCCTCCTTCACGTTGTCCCTACATCATGTGTTCCCCTACACCATCCCTCGTCCCTACATCATGTCTTCACCTACAACACTCATCTACGTTGGCCCTACATCATGTCTTCCCTTACACCATCCCTCCTCCAGGTTGTCCCTACATCATATCTTCCCCTACATCACTCCTCCCCACGTTGTCCCAACAACATGTCTTCCCTACACCATCCCTCCTCCATGTTGTCATTATATCATATCTTCCCCTACACCACTCCTCCTCCACGTTGTCCCTACATTATGTCTTCCCCTACACCATTCCTCTTTCACTTTCTCCCTATATCATGTCTTCCCTTATACCACTCCTCCTCCACGTTGTCCCTACATCATGTCTTCCCCTACACCACACCTCCTCCACGTTGTCTCTACATTATGTTTTCCCCTAAAACATCACTCCTCTACGTTGTCCTTACATCATGTCTTCCCCTACACCACTCCTCCTCCACGTTGTCCCTGTATCATGTATTCCCCTACACCACTCTTCCTCCACATTGTCCCTACATCATGTCTTCCCCTACACCATCACTCCTCCACGTTGTCCTTACATCATGTCGTCCCGTACACCACTCCTCCTCACGTTGCCCATACATCATTTCTTCCCCTACAGCACTCCTCCACCACGTTGTCCCTACATCATGTCATCCCCTACACTTTTCCCTCCTCCAAGTTATCACTACATCCTGTCTTCCCCTACACCATTCCTCCTCCACGTTGACCCTAAATCATGTCTTCCCCTACACCACTCCTCCTCCATGTTGTCCCTACATCATATATTCCTCTACACCACTCATCCACCACATTGTCCCTACATCATTTCTTTCCGTACACCTTCCCTCCTCCACGTTGTCCCTACATCATGTTTTCCACTACAACACTCCTCCTCCATGTTGTCCGAACATCATTTCTTCATCTAAACCATCCCTATTCTACGTTGTCCCTACATCATATCTTCCCCTACACCAACCCTCCTCCACGTTGTCCCTACATCATGTCTTCCGCTACGCCATCACTCATCCACGTTGTCCCTACATCATGTCTTCTCCTACACCGTCTCTACACCACGTTGTCTTCCCCTACACCATTCATCGTCCACGTTGTCCCTACATCATGTCTTCCTCTACACCACTCCTCCTCCACGTTGTCCCTACATCATGTCTTCCCCTACAAAATCCCTCCTCCACGTTCTCCCTACATCGGGTCTTCCCCTGAACCACTCCTCCTCCACGATGCCCCTACATCATGACTTCATCTAAACCATCCCTCTTCCACGTTGTCCGTACATCATATCTTCCCCTACACCATCTCTCCTCCACATTGTCCCTACATCATGTCTTTCCCTACACTTTCCCTCCTCTACCTTGTCCCTACATCATGTTTTCCCCTACACCACTCCTCCTCCACGTTGTCCGTACGTCACGTCTTCCCCTACACTATCCCTCCTCCAAGTTGTCACTACATCATGTCTTCCACTACACCATTCCTCCTCCACGTTGTTCCTACATCATGTCTTCCCTTACACCACTCCTCCTCCACGTTCACCCAACATCATGTCATCCCCAACACCAATCCTCCACGTTTTCCCTACGTCATGTTTTCCCCTAGACCATCCCTCCTCCACATTTTCCTTACATAAGGTCTTAATCTACATGTCTCCTTCACGTCGTCTCTATATCATTACTTCCCGTACACCATCCCTCCTCTACGATATCCCTACATCATGTCTTCCCCTACAGTACTCCTCCTCCACGTTGTCACTACATCATGTCTTCCCATACACCACTCCTCCTCCACGTTGTCACTACATCATGTCTTCGCCACCACCATCCTTCATCGACGTTGTCCTTACATCATGTCTTCCCCTACACCACTCCTCTACGTTGTCCCTACATCATTTCTTCCCCTACGCCATCCCTCCTATACGTTGTCGTAACGTCGTCTTCCCCTACACCACTCCTCCCCACGTTGTCCTTACATCTTGTCTTCCCCTACACCACTCCTCCATTCTGTTACTACATCATGTCTTCCCCTACATCATTCCTCCTCCACTTTGTCACTACATCATGTCTTTCCCCACACCACTCCTCCTTCACTCTGTCCTTACATTATGTCTTCCCCTTCACCACTCCTCCTCCAGGTTGTCCCTACATCATGTCTTCCCCGTACACCACTCCTCCTCCACGTTGTCCCTACATCATGTCTTCCCTACACCATCCCTCCTCCACGTTGTCACTACATTATTTCTTTCCCTACACCACTCCTCCTCCACGTTGTCCCTACATCATGTCTTCCCCTACATCATCCCTTCCTTCACTTTATCATTACATCATGTTTCCCTTACACCACTCTTCCTCCACGTTGTCCCTACATCATGTTTTCCCCTACACCACTCCACCTCCACGTTGTCCCTACATCATTTCTTCCCTTACAACATCGCTCCTCCATGTTGTCCTTCCATCATGTTATCCCCTAAAAACCTCCTCTACGTTGTCCTTGTATCATGTCTTCCCGTACACCATCCCTCCACCACGTTGTCCTTGCATCATGTCTTCCCCTACACAACTCCTCCTCTCGTTGTCCCTATATCATGTCTTACCCTACACCACTCCTCCGCCACGTTGTCCCGACACAATCCCCGACACAATCCTTCCTCAATGTTGTCACTACATCATGTCTTCCCCTACAGCACTCCTCCTCCACGTTGTCCCTTCATCATGTCTTCCCCTAAACCATTCCTCCACGGTGTCCCAACATTATGTCTTCCCCTACACAATCTCTCCTCCATGTGTTCACTACATCATGTCTTCCGATACACATCTCCCCTTCCACGTCGTCCCTACATCAAGTATTCCCCTACACCACTCCTCCTACAGGTTGTCCCTACATCATGTCTTCCCCTACACCACTCCTCCTCCAAGTTGTCCCTACATCATGTCCTCCGTTACACCACTCTCCTCCATGTTGTCCATACATCATGTCTTTCGTACACCATCACTCCTCCACGTTGTCACTACATTATATCTTCCCCTACACCACTCCTCCACGTTGTCCCTACATCATGTCTTCCACTACACGATCCCTTCAATCACTTTATTATTACATCATGTCTTCCCTTACACCACTCCTCCTCCACGTTGTCCCTACATCATGTCTTCCACTACACTAATCCTCCTCCACGTTATCCCTACATCATGTCTTCCCCTACAACATCGCTCCTCCACGTTGTCCTTACGTCATGTCTTCCCCTACACACCTCCTTCTCCACGTTGTCCCTGTATCATGTCTTCCCCTACACCAGTCCTCCTCCAAGTTGTCCCTACATCATGTCTTCCCCTACACCATCCCTCCTCCACCTTGTCCTTGCATCATGTCTTCCCCTACACTACTCCTCCTCACGTTGTCCCTACATCATGTCTTCCCGTACACCACTCCTCCTCCACGATGTCATTACATCATGTCTTCCCTACAACATCCCTCTTCCACGTTGTCCCTATATCATGTCTTCCACTACACCACTCCTCCTCCACGTTTTCCCTACATCATGTCTTCCCCTACACCAATCCCTCTCGACATTCACCCTACATCATATCTTCCCCTACACCATCCCTCATCGATGTTGTCACTACATCATGTCTTCCCCTACACCACTCCTCCTCCAAGTTGTCCTTACATCATATCTTCCCCTACACCACTCCACTTTGTCCAAACATTATGTCTTCCCCAACACCATCCATTCTCCATGTTGTCACTACATCATGTCTTCCGTTACACCACTCCTCCTCCACGTTGTCCCTACATCAGTTCTTAGCCTACAACACTCCTCCTCCACGTTGTCCCTACATCAGTTCTTAGCCTATAACACTCCTCCTCCACGTTGTCCCTACATCATGTCTTCCCCTACACCACTCCTCCCCAAGAGGTCCCTATATCATGTCTTCCCCACCACCATCCCTCCTCCACGTTGTGCTTGCATCATGTCTTCCCCTAAAACACTCCTCTACGTTGTCCCTATATCATGCCTTCCCCTACACAACTACTCCACCAAGTTATCCCTAGATCATGTCTTCCCCTATACCACTCCTCCCCACGTTGTCCTTACATCATGTCTTCCTCTACACCACTCCTCCTCCACGTAGTCCCTACATCATGTCTTCCCCTACAGCGTCCCTCCTCCACGTTGTCCCTACATCATGTCTTCCCCTACACCATTCCATGTCTCTCCACGTCGTCCCTGCATCATGTCTTCCCCTACACAACTCCTCCTCCAATTTGTCCCTACATCATGTCATCCCCTACACTTTTCCCTCCCCCACGTTGTCCCTATATCATATCTTCCCCTACACCACTCCTCCTCACGTTGTCCCTATATCATGTCTTCTCCTACACCATTCCTCCTTCACGTTGTCCCTATGTCATTCTTCCTCTACAACACTCCTTCTCTACATTGTCCACACGTCATGACTTCCCCTACATCACTCCTCTCACGTTGTCGAAACATTATGTCTTCCCCTACACCATCCCTCCTCCATGTTGTCACTACATCATGTCTTCCATTAAACCACTCCTCCTCCACGTTGTCCCTACTTCAGTTCTTAGCCTACACCACTCCTCCTCCACGTTGTCCCTACATCAAGTCTTACCCAACACCACTCCTCCTCCAAGTTGTCCCTACATCATGTCTTCCCCACCAACATCCCTCCTCCAAGTTGTCCTTACATCATATCTTCCCCTACACCACTCCTCTACTTTGTCCCTACATCATGTCTTCCCCTATGCCATCCCTCCTCCACGTTGTTTCAACATCATGTCTTCCCCTACACAACTCCTCCTCCAAGTTATCCCTACATCATGTCTTCCCCTACACCACTACTCTTCCAAGTTGTCCCTACATCATGTCTTCGCCTACACCACTCCTCCCCACGTTCTCCTTACATCATGTCTTCCTCTACACCACTCCTCCTCCACGTTGTCCACACGTCATGACTTCCACTACACCATCCCTCCTCCACGACGTTACTACATCATGTCTTCCTCTACACCACTCCACCTCCACGTTGTACTTACATCATGTCTTCCCCTACACAACGCCTCCTCCACGTAGTCCCTACACAGGTCTTCCGCCTACACCACTCCTCCTCCACGTTGTCCTTACATCATGTCTTCCGTTACACCACTGCTCCTCCACGTTGTCCCTACATCATGTCTTAGCCTGCACCACTCCTCCTCCACATTGTCCCTACATCATGTTTTCCCCTAAAACATCGCTCCTCTACGTTGTACTTACATCATGTCTACCCCTACACAACTCCTCCTCCACTTAGTCCCTACATCATGTCTTCCACTACACCATTCATCCTCAACGTTGTTCATACATCATATCTTCACCTAAACCGCTCCCCTACGTTGTCCCTATATCATATCTTCCACTACACCATTCCTCCTCCACGTTGTCCCTACATCATGTCTTCCCCTACACCATCCCTTCTCCACGTTATCCCTACATCATGAGTTCCCCTACACCACTCATCCTCATGTTGTCCCTAAATCGTGTCGGCCCCTACACCACTCCTCCTTCACGGTCTCCCTACAGTATGTCTTCCCCTACACCGCTCCTTCACTGTGTCTCTACATCATATCTTCCCCGACACCATCCCTCCTCCACGTTGTCCCTACGTCACGTCTTCCCCTACACCATCCCTCTTCCAAGTTGTCCCTACATCATGTCTTCCCTTACACCATTCCTCCTCCAAGTTGTTCCTACATCATGTCTTCCCTTACACCACTCCTCCTCCACGTTGACCCAACATCATGTCTTCCCCTACACCACTCCTCCTCCACGTTGTCCCTACATCATGTTTTCCCCTAGACCATCCCTCCTCCACATTGTCCCTACCTAATGTCTTAATCTACACGACTCCTCCACGTCGTCCCTATATCATGACTTCCCGTACACCATCCCTCCTCTACGATGTTCTTACATTATGTCTTCCCCTACAGTACTCTTCCTCCACGTTGTCACTACATCATGTCTTCCCATACACCACTGCTCCTCCACGTTGTCCCTGCATCATGTCTTCGCCACCACCATCCTTCATCAACGTTGTCCTTGCATCATGTCTTCCCCTACACCACTCCTCTACGTTGTCCCTACATCATGTCTTCTCCTACGCCATCCCTCCTCCACGTTGTCGTAACATCATGTCTTCCCCTACAACACTCCTCCTCCAAGTTGTCCCTACATCATGTCTTCCCTTACACCATTCCTCCTCCACGTTGTCCCTACATCATTTCTTCCAATACAACATCGCTCCTCCATGTTGTCCTTCCATCATGTCTTCCCCTAAAAACCTCCTCTACGTTGTCCCTGTATCATGTCTTCCCGTACACCATCCCTCCACCACGTTGTCCTTGCATCATGCCTTCCCCTACACCACTTCTCCTCTCGTTGTCCCTATATCATGTCTTACCCTACACCACTCCTCCTCCACGTTGTCCCAATATCATGTCTTCCCATACAACATCCCTCGTCCACGTTGTTCCTACATCATGTCTTCCACTACACCACTCCTCATCCACGTTGTCCCTACATCATGTCTTCCCCTAAAAAATTCCTCCACGGTGTCCCAACATTATGTCTTCCCCTACACAATCTCTCCTCCGTGTGTTCACTACATCATGTCTTCCGATACACAACTCCCCTACCACGTTGTCCCTACATCATGTATTCCCCTACACCACTCCTACTCCACGTTGTCCCTACATCATGTCTTCCCTACACAACTCCTCCTCATGTTGTCCCTAAATCATGTCGGCCCCTACACCACTCCTCCTTCCCGGTTTCCCTACAGCATGTCTTCCCCTAAACCACTCCTTCACTGTGTCTCTACATCATATCTTCCCCGACACCATCCCTCCTCCACATTGTCCTACGTCACGTCTTCCCCTACACCATCCCTCTTCCAAGTTGTCCCCACATCATATCTTCCCCTACACCATTCCTCCTCCACGTTGTTCCTACATCATGTCTTCCCCTACACAACTCCTCCTCCACGTTGACCCAACATCATGTCTTCGCCTACACCACTCCTCCTCCACGTTGTCCCTACATCATGTTTTCCCCTAGACCATCCCTCCTCCACATTGTCCCTACATCATGTCTTAATCTACACGACTCCTCCACATCGTCCCTATATCATGACTTCCCGTACACCATCCCTCCACTACGATGTCCCTACATCATGTGTTCCCCTACAGTACTCTTCCTCCACGTTGTCACTACATCATGTCTTCCCATACACCTACATCATGTCTTCGCCACCACCATCCTTCATCAACGTTGTCCTTACATCATGTCTTCCCCTACACCACTCCTCTACGTTGTCCCTACAACATGACTTCCCCTACGCCATCCCTCCTCCACGTTGTCGTAACATCATGTCTTCCCCTACACCACTCCTCCTCCATTCTGTTACTACATCATGTCTTCCCCTACATCATTCCTCCTCCACTTTGTCACTACATCATGTCTTTCCCTACACCACTCCTCCTTCACTCTGTCCTTGCATTATGTCTTCCCCTTCACCACTCCTCCTCCAGGTTGTAACTACATCATGTCTTCCCCGTACACCACTCCTCCTCCACGTTGTCCCTACATCATGTCTTCCCTACACCATCCCTCCTCCACGTTGTCACTACATTATTTCTTTCCCTACACCACTCCTCCTCCACGTTGTCCCTACATCATTTCTTCCCCTACACCATCCCTTCCTTCACTTTATCCTTACATCATGTTTTCCCTTACACCACTCCTCCACGTTGTCCCTACATCATGTCTTCCCCTACACCACTCCACCTCCACGTTGTCCCTACATCATTTCTTCCAATACAACATCACTCCTCCATGTTGTCCTTGCATCATGTCTTCCCCTAAAAACCTCCTCTACGTTGTCCCTGTATCATGTCTTCCCGTACACCATCCCTCCACCACGTTGTCCTTGCATCATGTCTTCCCCAACACCACTCCTCCTGTCGTTGTCCCTACATCATGTCTTACCCTACACCACTCCTCCTCCACGTTGTCCCTATATCATGTCTTCCCATACAACATCCCTCGTCCATGTTGTCCCTACATCATGTCTTCCACTACACCACTCCTCCTCGACGTTGTCACGACATCATGTCTTCCCCGACACAATCCCTCTTCCATGTTGTCACTACATCATGTCTTCCCCTACAGCACTCCTCCTCCACGTTGTCCCTACATCATGTCTTCCCTACACAACTCCTCCTCATGTTGTCCCTAAATCAGGTCGGCCCCTACACAACTCTTCCTTCACGGTCTCCCTACAGCATGTCTTCCCCTACACCACTCCTTCACTGTGTCTCTACATCATATCTTCCCCGACACCATCCCTCCTCCAAGTTGTCCCTACGTCACGTCTTCCCCTACACCATCCCTCTTCCAAGTTGTCCCTACATCATGTCTTCCCCTACACCATTCCTCCTCCACGTTGTTCCTACATCATGTCTTCCTTTACACCACTCCTCCTCCACGTTGACCCAACATCATGTCTTCCCCTACACCACTCCTTCACTGTGTCTCTACATCATATCTTCCCCGACACCATCCCTCCTCCAAGTTGTCCCTACGTCACGTCTTCCCCTACACCATCCCTCTTCCAAGTTGTCCCTACATCATGTCTTCCCCTACACCATTCCTCCTCCACGTTGTTCCTACATCATGTCTTCCTTTACACCACTCCTCCTCCACTTTGACCCAACATCATGTCTTCCCCTACACCACTCCTTCTCCACGTTGTCCCTACATCATGTCTTCCACTACACCACTCCTCCTCCACGTTCTCCCTAAATCATGTCTTCCCCTACACCACTCCTCCTCCAAGTTGTCCCTACATCATGTCTCCCCCTACACCATCCCTCCTACACGTTGTCCCTGCATCATGTCTTTCCCTACACAACTCCTCCTCCAAGTTGTCCCTCCATCATTTCATCACCTACACTTTTTCCTCCTCCACGTTGTCCCTATATCATGTCTTCCCCAACACCACTCCTCCTCACGTTGTCCCTATATAATGTCTTCCCCTGCACCACTCCTTCTCCACGTTGTCCATACATCGTGTCTCTCCCTACCCCATCCCTCATCCACGTTCTCTCTACATCATCTCTTCCTCTACACGACTCCTCCACGTTGTCCCTACATAATGTCTTACCGTACACCACTCCTCCTCCACGGTGTCCCTACATCATGTCTTCCCCTAAACCATTCCTCCTCCACGTTGTCTCTATATCATGTCTTCCTCTACACCACTCCTCCTTCACCCTGTTCTTACATTATGTCTTCCCCTACACCACTCCTCCTCCACGCTGTCCCTACATCATATCTTCCGTACACCATCCCTTCCTTCACTTTATCCTTACATCACGTCTTCCCTTACACCACTAATCCTCCACGTTGTCCCTACATCATGTCTTCCACTACACCACTCCTCCTCCACGCTGTCACTACATCATGTCTTCCCCTACAACATCGCTCCTCCACGTTGTCCTTACATCATGTCTTCTCCTACACACCTCCTCCTCCACGTTGTCCCTGTATCATGTCTTCCCTTACAACAGTCCTCCTCCAAGTTGTCCCTACATCATGTCTTGCCCTACACCATCCCTCCTCCACCTTGTCCTTGCATCATGTCTTCCCCTACACTACTCCTCCTCACGTTGTCCCTATATCATGTCTTCCCGTACACCACACCTCCACGATGTCATTACTTCATGTCTTCCCTACAACATCCCTCCTCCACGTTGTCCCTACATCATGTCTTCCCCTACACCACTCCTCCTCCACGTTCTCCCTACATCATGTCTTCTCCTACACCAATCGCTCTCGACACTCACCCTACATCACATCTTCCCCTACACCATCCATTCTCCATGTTGTCACTACATCATGTCTTAAGTTACACCACTCCTCCACGTTGTCCCTACATCAGTTCTTAGCTACACCACTCCTCCTCCACGTTGTCCCTACATCATGTCTTCCCCTACACGACTCCGCCAAGTTGTCCCTACATCATGTATTCCCCACCACCATCCCTCCTCCACGTTGTCCTTACATCATGTCTTCCCCTACACCACTCCTCTACGTTGTCCCTATATCATGCCTTCCCCTACACCACTGCTCCACCAAGTTATCCCTACATCATGTCTTCCCCTACACCACTCCTCCCCACGTTGTCCTTACATCATGTCTTCCTCTACACCACTCCTTCTCCACGTTGTCCACACGTCATGATTTCCCCTACACCATCCCTCCTCCACGATGTCACGACATCATGTCTTCCTCTACACCACTCCTCCTCCACGTTGTACTTACATCATGTCTTCCCCAACACCATTCCTCCTCCACGTTGTCCCTACATCATGTCTTCCCCTACAACATCCCTCCTCCATGTTGTCCCTACATCATGTCTTCCACTACACCATTCCTCTTCAACGTTGTTCCTACATCATATCTTCCCCTTCACCACTCCTCCACGTTGTCCCTATATCATGTCTTCCCCTACACCATTCCTCCTCCACGTTGATCCTAAATTATGTCTTCCCCTACACCACTCCTCCTCCACGTTGTCCCTACATCATTTCTTCCTCTACACCATCCCGCCACCACATTGTCCCTACATTATATCTTCCTCTACACCACTCCTCCTCCACGTTTTCCCTAAATCATGTCTATCCGTACACATTCCCTCCTTCAAGTTGTTCCTACATCATGTCTTCCCCAACAGCACTCCTCCTCCAAGTTGTCCCTACATCATTTCTTCATCTAAACCATCCCTCTTCCACGTTGTCACTACATCATATCTTCCCCTACACCATCCCTTCTCCACGTTGTCCTTACATCATGTCTTCCCCTACACCTTCCCTCCTTCACGTTGTCCCTTAATCATGTCTTCCCCTACACCATACCTAATCCACGTTGTCCCTACATTTTGTCTTCCACTACACCATCCTTCCTCAACGTTGTCCCTACATCCTGTCTTCCCCTACACCATCCCTTCCTTTACTTTATCCTTACATCAGGTCTACCCTTACACCACTCCTCCTCCACGTTGTCCCTACATCATGTCTTCCCCTACACCACTCCTCCTCCATGTTGTCCCTACATCATGTCTTCCCCTACAACATCGCTCCTCCACGATCACCTTACATCATGTCTTCCCGTAGACACCTCCTCCTCCACGTTGTCCCTGTATCATGTCTTCCCTTACACCAGTCCTCCTCCAGGTTGTCCTTACATCATATCTTCCCCTACACCATCCCTCCTCCACCTTGTCCTTGCATCATGGCTTCACCTACACTACTCATCCTCACGTTGCCCCTACATCATGTCTTCCCGTACACCACTCCTCCTCCAGGTTGTCCCTACATCATGTCTTCCACTACAACATCCCTCTTCCACGTTGTCCCTAAATCATGTCTTCCCCTACACCACTCCTTCTCCACGTTCTCCCTACATAATGTCTTCCCGTACACCAATCCTCCTCGACATTCTCCCTACATCACGTCTTCCCCTACACCATCCCTCCTCCACGACGTCCCTGCATCTTGTCTTCCCCTACACAACTCCTCCTCCAATTTGTCCCTATGTCATGTCGTCCACTACACTTTCCCCTCCCCCACGTTGACCCTATATCATATCTTCCCCTACACCACTCATCCTCCACGTTGTCCATACATCGTGTCTCTCCCTAACCCATCCCTCTTCCACGTTGTCACCACATCATCTCTTCCGTTACACCACTCCTCCTCCACGTTGTCCCTACTTCAATTCTTCCCCTACACCACTCCTCCTCCAAGTTCTCCCTACATCATGTCTTCCCCACCACCATCCCTCCTCCACGTTGTCCTTACATCATGTCTTCAGCTACACCACTCCTCTACGTTGTCCCTACATCATGTCTTCCCCTACGCCATCCCTCCTCCACGTTGTTCCAACATCATGTCTTCCCCTACAACGCTACTCTTCCAAGTTGTCCCTGCATCATGTCTACCCCTACACCACTCCTCCCCACGTTGTCCTTACATCATGTCTTCCTCTACACCACTCCTCCTCCACGTTGTCCACACGTCATGACTTCCACTACACCATCCCTCCTCCACGATGTCACTACATCATGTCTTCCTCTACACCACTCCTCCTCCACGTTGTACTTACATCATGTCTTCCACTACACAACTCCTCCTCCACGTAGTCCCTACATCATGTCTTCCCCTACACTATCCCTCCTCCACATTGTCCCTACATCATGTCTTCCCTTACACCATTCCTCCTCAACGTTGTTCCTACATCATATCTTCCCCTTCACCACTCCTCCTTCACGTTGTCCTTACATCATGTCTTCCCCTACGCCATTCCTCCTCCACGTTCACCCTAAATCATGTCTTCCCCTACACCAATCCTCCTCCACGTTGTCCCTATATCATTTCTTTCTCTACACCATCCCTCCTCCACGTTGTGCGTACATCATATCTTCCTCTACACCACTCATCCTCCACTTTGTCCCTACATCATTTCTTTCCCTAAACCTTCCCTCCTATAACGTTGTCCCTACATCATTTCTCCATCTAAACCATCCCTCTTTCAGTTTTTCCCTACATCATATCTTCCCCTACACCATCCCTTCTCCACATTGTCCCTACATCATGTCTTCCCCTACACCATCCCTCCTCCACGTTGTCCCTTAATCATGTCTTCCCTTACACCATACCTCCTCCACGTTGTCCCTACATTTTGTCTTCCACTACATCATCCCTCCTTCTCGTTGTACCTACATCATGTCTTCCGCTACGCCATCCCTCATCCACGATGTCCCTACATCATGTCTTCTCCTACACCGTCTCTAGACCACGTTGTCTTCCCCTACACCATTCATCGTCCACGTTGTCCCTACATCATGTCTTCCTCTACACAACTCCTCCTCCACGTTGTCCCTAAATCATGTCTTACCCTACAAAATCCCTCCTACACGTTCTCACTACATCGGGTCTTCTAAACCACTCCACCTTCACGGTGTCCCTACATAATGTCTTCATCTAAACCATCTCTCCTCCACGTTGTCCGTACATCATATCTTCCCCTACACCATCCCTCCTCCACATTGTCCCTACATCATTTCTTTCCCTACAAGTTCCCTCCTCTACGTTGTACCTACATCATGTCTTCCCCTACACCACTTCTCCACGTTGTCCCTACTTTATGTCCTCCCCTACACCATCCCTCCTCCACGTTGTCCCTACATCATATCTTCCACTACACCACTCCTCCTCTACGTTGTCCCTACATCATGTCTTCCCTACACCATCCGTCCTCCAAGTTGTCCCTACATCATTTCTTCATCTAAACCATCAGTCTTCCACGTTGTCCCTACATCATATCTTCCCCTACACCATCCCTTCTCCACGTTGTCCTTACATCATGTCTTCCCCTACATCTTCCCTCCTTCACGTTGTCCCTTAATCATGTCTTCCCCTACACAATACCTCCTCCACGTTGTCCCTACATTTTTTCTTCCACTACACCATCCTTCCTCAACGTTATCCCTACATCATGTCTTCCCCTACACCATCCCTTCCTCACTTTATCCTTACATCACGTCTACCCTTACACCACTCCTCCTCCACGTTGTCCCTACATCATGTCTTCCCCTACACCACTCCTCCTCCATGTTGTCCCTACATCATGTCTTCCCCTACACCACTCCTCCTCCATGTTGTCCCTACATCATGTCTTCCCCTACAACATCGCTCCTCCACGATCACCTTACATCATGTCTTCCCGTAGACACCTCCTCCTCCACGTTGTTCCTGTATCCTGTCTTCCCCTACACCAATCCTCCTCCAGGTTGTCCTTACATCATGTCTTCCCCTACACCATCCTCCTCCACATTGTCCTTGCATCATTTCTTTCCCTACAAGTTCCCTCCTCTACGTTGTCCCTACATCATGTCTTCCCCTACACCACTTCTTCTCCACGTTGTCCCTACATTATGTCCTCCCCTACACCATCCCTCCGCCATGTTGTCCCTACATCATGTCTTCCACTACACCACTCCTCCTTTACGTTGTCCCTACATCATGTCTTCCCCTACACCAGCCCTCTTCCAGGTTGTCCCTACATCATGGCTTCCCCTACACCACTCCTCCTCCACGTTGTTCCTACATAATGTCTTCCCCTACACCATCCTTCCTTCACTTTGTCCCTACATCATGTTCTTCCCTACACCATCCCTCCTCCACGTTGTGCCCTACATCATTCTTCCTCTACACCACTCATCCTCCAGTTGTCCCTACATCATGTTCTTTCCCTACACCCTTTTCACCTCCTCACGTTGTCCCTACATTCATTTCTTCATCTAAACCATCCCTCTTTCCAGTTTTCCCTAAACCATGTCTTCCCGTACACCATCCCTCCTACACGTTGTCCCTACATCATGTCTTCCCCTACACCACTCCTCCTCCACGTTGTTCCTAACCTCATTCTTCCCCTATCACCATCCCTCCTCCCACGTTGTCCCTACATCATGTCTTCCCCTATAACCACTCCTCCTCCACACGTTTCCTTACATATGTCTTCCACTACACCATCCTCTTCCACGTTGTCCCTACATCATATCTTCCCCTACACCACTCCTCCTCCACATTGTCCCTACTTCATATCTTCCCCTACACCATCCCTCTTCCACGTTTTCCCTACATAATGGCTTCCCCTACAACACACCTCCTCCTTGTTGTTCCTACTTCATGTCTTCCCCTACACCATCCCTCCTCCGCGTTGTCCCTACATCATATGTTCCCCTAAACCACTCCTCCTCCAAGGGTTGTTACTAAATCATGTCTTCCGCTACGCCACTCCTCCTCTACGTTGTCCCTACATCATGTCTTCCCGTACACCATCCCTCCTCCACGTTGTCCTTACATCATGTCTTCCCCTACATCACTCCTCCTCCACGTTGTCCTTACATTATGTCTTCCCTTACACCACTCTGACTCCACGTTGTCACTATATCATGTCTTCCCCTACACCACTCCTCCTCGACGTTGTCCCTACATAGTATCTTCCCCTACACCATTCCTCGTCTGCGTTGTCCCTACATCATGACTTCCCCTACACCATCCCTCCTCCAACTTGTCCCTACATCATGTCTTCCCTTACCCCACTCCTCATCCACGTTGTCCCTATATCATGTCTTCCCTGACACCAATCTTCCTCACCGTAGTCCTTACATCATGTCTCCCGTACACTATCCCTCCTCCACGTTGTCCCTACATCATGGCTTCCATTACCCCGCTCCTCCACCACGGTGAACCTACATCATGTCTTCCCCTACACCACTCCTCCTTCACGTTGTCCCTACATCATTCCTTCCCCTAGACAATCCCTCCTACACCTTGTCCCTACAACATGTTTCTTCTACACCACTCCTCCTACACGTTGTCCCTACATCACGTCTTCCCGTACACCATCCCTCCTCCACATTCTCCTTACATCATGTCTTCCCCTACACCTCTCCTCCTCCACGTTGTCCCAACATCATGTCTTCCCTACACCACCCCTCCTCCACGTTGTCCCTACATCATGTCTTCCCCTACATCACTTCTTTCCCAACACCATCCCTCTTCCAAGTTGTCCCTACATCATGGCTTCCCTTACACCACT